>NW_022738561.1:215410-250075 GCF_011630105.1 Anneissia japonica
ATGTAACGTTGTCCTAATATTTTTGTTTCTGCATTGTTTACTTATTTTAATCTATATTTGAAAACCCAATCCCAGAATGGTGCACTAGGGCTAGCTGTTTGAATTAGGAATGTTCAGATATTGGGATCAGGGGGGTCATAATTCATGCCTGGATTTCTGAATTGGGTCGTCAGATCCTAGATGTACATACATACAGGCTGTACGTACTAAATATATTTAGTACTACTGTATGTAGAGAGTTACTATGGTACTGTAGTGGAGGAAGTAACAAAACAGTTTAAAATTAGCCTCCCAGGGTTTTCTTGTACTCGCCAAGGCGTGGGAGTTTATTTATATTGAGAACAAATCTAAATGGAATAGTCTAGCAATAAAGTAGTGGTTTGTATACAAAACCTCTAAAATTCAGATACTTAAGTTTTAAATTTCCCATGATACTGTACACCCAATTAAAAAAAAAATTGATGATTTGCAGACATTTTGCTATAGAAATTCTAAAATTATTTAGTACCTACTAAAAGCTATCTGTTAAAATCAGGGGTTCATCCCTCTTGCCTCAGTCCTACAGTACAGTTCAGTTCCTTTCCTATTTTCTCTGTGCTTGTTCTGGTGTGCAGTAGCACGTAATCAAATCAGCAATTAGATTAGTATTTGTCTTAGTCACCTTTTAACAACTCGTTTGACACTTTAGCCGCAGCTATAGATTGGCCGTTCCTACTATGATCGTATCTCAAATTGCAATGCCTTGATTGCATTTATTCGTAGCTACTTGTTTTTTCGCCTCTCATTTGGAACTCTAGGCTAAACCCCTGCGGTGTAATCTCAAGTATGTCCGTTAGGACATCCGTTATAATACAACCTTGACGTTCGATCATCAGAATGCTGAACTGCTAAATATATTGTTGTTCCTGTACAAACACGACCCTAGCATTATTTTGATTGCGGTTTATTTTACATTGAAATTGCATGGATAAAAAGTGCATCCAAGTGTTCATGCTTCACTACTCATTGAATATAATAATCTATTTTGGGTGTACATACAATTATAGTGCATGAATTGCTGGGTTCTATTGTGCTGTTTGTCATTTTGTTTATATATAAGGGTTGTCTGGGATCCTGGGTCAGTTAGTCGTAAAGTAGGAAGGAGTGCTGTATCTACTATCAGTAAGTTTCTTTGACATCTGTTGGATGATTCCTGCGGAGAAAGAAGAAAGTGGTCTATAAAAAACATGGCATTACAATTGGAATACGTATGTTACATACTTTTACTGGTCGACCACTTTAAAAATTATGTTTCACTTAAAAATAATTTAAAAGTCAGTTATGTTGTCCTGGAATTCTCTCCGGTTTAGCTAGTACAGTATTAGTAGTGTGTCGATAACGTTAACATTTGGGTACTTGGATGACGCACAGCACTTTACTAAGAATATAGTTTACTGTAGTTAATAGCAATCAACATTTTAAAAAAGATGGTACTGTATTTTAACTGTATAGATCGATAAAATGTAACTTAAAAAATAAGGAATTACACAGCCGTCTAATAATAACTGATTGACAATTTTAGGCCCTCGGTATATGTTGCTCTCATCAGACACATGTGTAGAGGCATTATAATGTACCTAGACAGTAGTAGTAGCTCTAATGAGGAGCTGATGTGAGGGCAGGCACCAGAGAACAAAAATACAATTTGACGCCTCGTAGATCCCCTCTGAAGAGTTCTGGGCTGCCACTGGCCCTGCCCACTTATGTCCCTGTCGGGAAAATCATCTTTCCTGATGCAGCCATAGCAAATGAAGCCGGAATACAAGAATAATTATTAAAACTGCAAGAAACAAAAAGAATTTGTCTGAAGAAAAACAATATCCCAATCAGTCTTCACCTTTAATTGAACCCGGAGCTTTTTTTTAGCTTGTACGGAGATTGACCAATAGACCACATTGTGTAGAATCCCAAGTGCCAGTAGTGATTGAAAGCTAATCACAAGTTGTTTGCTGAGGTTGATAACGATTTGAGTTGATTGGCCGTGTGTAACCGCTACCTGGCCCAATCTCTGTCAACATTTTTTCTACAGAATGCAAAGTCTTACAAATGTTGTACAGTAGATATATCAAGCCCATGTTAAAATCGAATAAATCCTGGTTCTTTGGTCCGATAAAGTTAAAAGTGTTTTACTTTAAATTAAAATTAGTCACAAAATACTCTCTATCAAGTTGATTGCAAAATGTCACATGATCATTTTTATACCGGCAGTCAGTAGCATCATGGATTTCTCAGGATGCATTCCCTGTTAGGTCCCTACAACCACTGTTGGGCTTTATACAGCTAGGTACATTTGGTGCTGGAGGATTGACTGTCATAGATTTATAAAAATCAGTAGCTGTTACCGTAGTTACACGATCAGAGGTTCAATAATATTTTCTCTAGGCATTTGTCATGTGTCCCTAAACCATTCGTGCAACAGCCAGATACCAGTGATTATACAGTATGTGACAGATTCAGGAAAAGCGTTTAAAAAAAGGAAACTATAACATTCCAATGACCAGGGATTGTCATCACGAATGGTTAAATGACAATGACAGTGTGAATCCTCTAAATACCTACACAACGACACTGACAATGAGTTAAAACCAGGAAGTGTTTAAAAATTTTTCATGGTATGTGCCAAATATACAGATAAAGTCCAGTTGTAATTTTATGCTGTAGAGTATAACAGGAATACGATAATACGCAATAAAGAGAATTTAATAAAAGAAAATGTAGAACAGAAAATGACACAAAGAGGGCTATAGTAGCATCTGTAGTTTCTCTGTAACTCAAAGATATTTTCTAATACTGTCCGACTCATTACATAATTAGCCGGTAATTTCTCTATGTAGAATTTAGTGCGATCATTGTAAAAATTACTGGCAGTGTGAAGGCCAGGTGGATTTAGTGGAATTGATCTTAAATGTTGTGTAAAACGGTCAGACATACAGTACGGTGTTTGGTCTTTCCAATAGTTGATTACATTTATTACACATTATGCATAAATCGTATTACCGCTAATACAGGTAAATATCGTCTTATAATTAGGCCAAATAAACTTTAAAACATGTTTCTCGTTCTGAAGTCTTTTTTAGTAAGAGGTGAATGCAGGCAATTATTTTACATTTAGGGGTGTATATGCAGGGGTCTTAATGGTGCACACCTAAAAAAGATAGAACTCCTTAAGGGAGTACAAAACATTACTTTCTGTGACCTTATTCCCATCTCCGCTTCCCTGCCAAGATATTATTAATATTAATAATCACAATTCCCTCAAAGGAAGAGTACGCTCACAGCGTTTATTTCACTGTAAGATTTTGAAACTACTGCTTTGAAAGCCATTTGCCAAAAAAAAAGAAACAGTTCACAAAAAAAAAAACTTCCAGAATTGAATCTGTGTCGCTCTCTATGTGGCCATGCTCCACATTGGGCAGTATGCTGGGCTCGAATAGTTTCCACCGCTACCCTGCACCACTGATGCAGTGACACAAGAAAGGAAATAAGGTGAAAATAAAAACAAAAAACAAAACTGCGAAAACAATCTATTTATGGGATGGTCCCCTTACAGTAGGGCAATTTTTTAATAATATATTATTGGTTTTGCAATTAAGATGTGTTAACATTCTCACAATTTTCAGCTACTGTACCATTTACTATACATTGTATAGACTCAATGTATGATTCTCATTTCATTTCCATTTATCATTTTCATCATAAAAAATACATAGAAATTATTTTTGCTCAGAGGTAATATTACATAAAAAACAAAACTGAACGACACAAAATATATTTACAGACTCAAGTCATATCATTCTCAGGGTTGTAAGCTATAGAAAACTAAGAATGGGTGATAAGCATTTTAAGGGCGGATGGGTGATAACATTGCTAAACTCAAAATAATAAGAGTGGATTTTAAGGATGGAAAATGGGTTATTAAGGGTGGGTGGAGGGCCATGAGATTAGCTTTAGACTGGGTGGGAAACTTCAAGGCTGTGTAGTCCCGCCCACCATAAGTACATCCCTGCCTTCTCATACGATACCGTAAACTAGCGTTACTGTAAGTGCCCGAATGTTGCCTACCTTATAGTATGTGCTGAGACGTATGGTTTTAACAGTACTTACATTCATGGAGTGTATCTTCATGATAGCTTTAAGTAGAATTCAAGCCGTAACTTCCTTTTAATTACCATACTTCATTTTGTTTCAATCACTTTTCCGTGTATACATTAAATTTACTGATTCCTTGTTTAAATTTTTGAATCATATCTGATGTAAGTATTTTTATTGTATTCTCTTTTATTACTTATAACTGCCAATGAAAGACAAATTCCCATTAACTTAATGGATAATAAATATTTATCCTGTTTAAATATAACAATATAAAATAAGTAATTTGTGCTTGAATACGAAGCACATCATTTATGGTTACCAAAGTAGCAAATAAGAATAAAATGTAATCAAACAAATTTACTTTGTGAAAACCATAAATACATGTTTGCTATTTGACCTGATTTTCAATAGGTTGCTACGTCGCTGATGTTATCATGTGACTGCTCTTTGTTACTGAGCAACGCAACCGAGGCGATCGATATACAGTAGCTGAGTGCCTCCACAGATGCGGAACTGTTTCCAAGACATTGTGTCTTTATTTGTGTTGAACTTAAGTTTACAATTTATGTCAATTGTAACTAATATGTTAATCTTTTTGTGTGTTTTTTACATTTTTTAATATGAAATCGTTGACGAAGGTTTCCATGGTGAAGTAACAATGATAAATTTTTGCAGTACACTAAACAGATAATTCACAAAAGAACCGTTGTTTATGTTGAGAATATCTTGATGTTCCAATTGAATCATCAATAGAATAAGAACCGATACTCGAAGCAACAATCGAAACAGCAAGATCCTCTCAACATAAACAACAGTTCTTTTCAGAACTACCTAATGGTATTTCGCAGAAATTAATTAGTTTTTGATACTTGAAGTGAAAAAAGGTATAGAAACTTTAGTTGTGGAAACACTATTAAATAATAATAAACTGTATTAACACTATTAATCTGTATCGACGGTTGTGTTAGTTGATGGTTGATCTGTATTGTGTTTTGTATGGATATTCCATATGTAGTAAAATATAATATGAATCATATTGGAGCTCAATCACTAAAACACAGAGCATCCTTCATGATTAATAAAAAGTGTAGCCGCGCTAGTCTGCTATAGAACATTATAGAAGAAATGACAGCACCACTTTCAAGACTAACTTGTATAAAATTTAATCTGTAGCTTTCGTCCCCACAGTGGACTTCATCAGGAAACTGTAAAACATAGACAATTTGAAAATTCAATCATTTGTATTATTCAGTACAATTTATAATAGTAGTGAATAATACAAATGATTGAATTTTGTATTATTCAGTACAATTTATAATAGTAGTGAATAATACAAATGATTGAATTTTGTATTATTCAGTACTATTTATAATTTTTTTGTCATTTCGGAGGTTGTGACGTGTTGAAGAACCAAATCTACAGTATATTGTACAGGTATATAGAATCATAACAATTTATTTTGT
This sequence comes from Anneissia japonica, assembly GCF_011630105.1. Classification (NCBI taxonomy): domain Eukaryota; kingdom Metazoa; phylum Echinodermata; class Crinoidea; order Comatulida; family Comatulidae; genus Anneissia; species Anneissia japonica. The sequence goes on from NW_022738561.1 coordinate 221,005, forward strand.
TTTGTGTGCTGATAATGGAAGTCACAGCGTATTGGATGAAGATTTTATGGAGTACCATTATTGATAGATTTTTCACATGTTTGTTGTTTCGAGGTTATTGAATAAATTGTTAAACAGCAATAACAGTTTGCTACATAAATGCTACTGTTTGTCCAGTAGATTTTAGTGTACATAGAAAAAGCAGGTACCAGGCTAACTAGAGAGTAGATTCCCAGTGGGAGCGTGTTTCTACTCCTTAATATAAATTTTTTTTTGGCTACTTTCAACTCACAAGTCGGCAGCAGTAGCCTGAATTACACATTATTTTGGTTCTTTCCAGGACAAGCCGATTTATGGCATCATAGAGTACAACGCAGGTGTCATCACAACACCAGGTGGCCCCCTTTTTTGTCAACCAGACATTGGTCAATCAGTCATTACATCTGAATGATTTCATAATCTTCATGGTTTAGAATCGGCTTTCTGGAATAGGCATTTTAAAACCTAGTACTTTACCCTCTAAATCTACTAAAAACACAAACGCTCACCATATATTAGTTATCAAACTTTAATCATCAATTAAAATTTACAAGAAAAATTCAGATAAATATCATAATAATTGCATTAGAAATTGTGATCAATGGTTTGTCAGTGGAGACAATGGATCTGGTTGAATGCATTATTGGTCGCTGATAGCAACAGAATAGTAGGCCTGTCACATGGTATCGTGACGTAACAATGTAGTACTCTATATTCTGCAGGCATACTGAATAAAGCCATATAGATCTTCAACCTCACAGTAAAGCAAGACTGTTCATTGCTGTATTTAGATTATGACACGATGACAGGTATCCCATCATTCCTCCAACCGGATTTACTCTTACCAGGGTAGAGATCATAGGAAACTTTGTACTTGCCCACAAGCAGGCAGGCAGTACACACATAAATGAAGGTGATAATAATAGCTGGCCAGAATGAAATTGCTTTAAATTTAGCCCACAGGCTGTCATTTGACCACCTCCTGACCTACTGCATTGAACATAAGCACCCCTGGGTACCCACTGCCTTTTATTTCAGATTTTTGCCAAGCACGAGTCTTTTGCTTCAACTGGTGGCATTGGTCTGATGTTTAAAACATGCACACTTCATAAATTGTGCAAGAAGCTATCATATAACGATGACTCAGGCTCTCTTCATAATTAATGTACCTATAAGGAAAATGAATTGATATTTATAATTAAAATTTTAATTTTCATTAGTCATAGGGACTCGAGGCACTGAGAAATGTGAAAATTAAAGTCCACTTCTAAATTGTAGTTTTGCCCTTGGTTAGTTAATCGAAGTAATTTAAGTTAAGAGTTAGAACCCATTTATATTACACTTTCAACACAATATTTCAGGGGCATGTATGCTGATGCCTAATAATAATAATGATAATGATAATAATTAATAATAAACGTTCGATTTATATTGCGCTTTGCACCAGAGTCTCAAAGAGTGGAGTAGCTATTACAGTAAACGTTGTTCTCCCCTAAGGGTCTCATCGTGTATGAGCTACCTAGTAAACTAGTGCAATCTACTCTCGTCAGTCCACTACTGGGCTGGTGTATTAATAGTCCAGTACACAGGGGTAAACCCCTCCTTCCCCCCCTCCCCCCAGTAACTCATCTCAAAAGGTATTCTGGGTTCTTTATAGTACACACGAGGCAATTAAGTACAATAGTTTATAGTCCTTATATGAGAAAACTTGTTAACATCCAGAACCATATGCGAGCATGGCATTCGAACCAGCGCTGATATTATGGCTGGAGGTTGCGGCGACCTTGCCTTAACCGCTCGGCCATTCGACTCGCCTTAACTAATGTACAGTAGGTAAAACAAATAGATGATGCTGGAAGAAGATACGGTATTACAAATGATAAGATATTTCTTTATATCTAACCAAGTGATTGGTTTTGACTTAATGAAACACTGTACCTATTTTGCTGGAATCTAATGATTAAATCTAAGCACAGGTTGCATGGACTACACTGCCAAATTGTATGGTGGGCATTAAGATAATTCAGACTAATTTCCTTTAGAATTTCTTAAAACTGATTAGTAGCCAAGGAATTATGAAAATAGTATACCACGGTTTAAAGAAACCTGGTACTAATGTTGTTAAAGTAATTCTGTCCTAAGGAAATATTTTGTCTTTTTTACCATCATTTTTTTTTCGTCAGGATCATGGTAATAGAACATATAAAAAAATTTAAAATATGTCATTAAAACATCAAAAACGACAGTGACAGAAATATTTCTTCATTCAACTGGGTGTGCACAGTCTCCAGAGCCCCCAGGGTAGTATGGCCCAATGAAGCCTTAGTCGGGAGCTTACCGTAAGCCTTATAATTGCACCAATATTAATACAAAGTTAAAACATTTAAATAATTTGAATGTGCTTGTTACAGTATCTGGCGGTTTTAGGAAGCTATCACCGTGATCTTATGATTCCCTTTGACAGTCCTGACTGATAACAGTCTTGCACCTTTTTCCATCTTATAACATAATGTGCCATTGAATGATTATCTTATTCTCAATCTCAGTGTGCTCTATATACAGTAATAATGACGATAATAAAATGATGGATGATGATACTACAATATTACGTCATTTGTGCGATCAATGCTTCTGAAACCTGTAGCTGAAATATAGGCTCAACCTCTTGATTTGAGTAATAATCAAAAATTAAAAATGTTGCAATAATAAAAATGATCACAGCTGTAGTTAACCCTCAAGTTTGTTATAAAATGTAAAGATTATAAGAGGTAGATTTTCTAAAGGGAAGAAGCATGGAAAGACAAAATGCATTTTCCATAATTCTTTGTTTGAAATGTGGGAACATCAAGCAATGATTTTAGCAGAGCTGAGACGATGAGATGGTTTATATATTGAGGATAATAATAATAATAATAATAATAATAATAATAATAATAATAATCTTTATTAAATCACAAGATACTTTCACCCTGTGTGTGAGGTACATTAATAAAATTGTGTATTAAATTAAACTAAAAAAAATAAATGCACAATTGACAAAGTCTAATTTTATGTTAACACCCAGAAGGAATATTAATTTCATTAATCTTTTTCCTTAGCTAAAATTTGATTGTAAACTGACTTTTCACCAAAACCACATCAAATACAAGTTAAAGTTTAACAATATGTAAAACTACTTGATTTAATTCTAAATTATGACAAAGCCACCATGGATTAAGGTAGAATTTTGTCTTTGTTTGCATTTTTTAAACATATTTCTAATTTGGGGCATTTCTGGTTTTGATATCAAGTGTGTTTTTTTAAATATCTGCTCCACAGTAGTTAAAACTTGGTATAGTTAAAAGTAGCATTTGATCTTTTATCAAATTGGTTTGTGTTTGTGAAATCAATTATTTTTAAGGTACTTGGGTGTTTCATTATTTATTTATAGACTCGAGCAGCATATAAATTTTGATATTTTTATTTTTGGCACAACATTCTTTAAATATGTTATTACTATTTATTAATGTTATTGTTGACTATTGTAAAATAGTAATTCTTATAATGTCATCTATTTCTTTAAATGTCAATCTATTGGTTGTAAAACGCCATAATGCCATCTGTTTAAGGCCATAACTACTACACAATCTATTTTAAAGATCATGTTATGCAAACACCATGACAACTACAAATCTATTAGATCATGTATTCGGAGGCCATCGCAATCACAAATCTATATTAAAGACCATGACATTCAAGGCCCACAACAGCTCAAATCTTTTAAAATACCATTTATTTAGCCCTAACAAGCACAAATCTTCAAAATTAGGGATCTTGGGAAAAAATTAATGATATTTTCAAATTTTTTACTATTTATTATCAATTTTCTTCTTGAAGTCAGCTGAAAAAATATTAATATGTTACTTTATACAGCTGATTTTTTAGGACACAAAAAGGATGTTTGACGAAAAAGTCGGAAAACGGATGAGCTACAGATTTTTTAATATTTAAAAACTGCGGAAAAGGGTGGAAAATGGGTGGTTATGCCAATGGCGTCATGACTTTCCCATCCTATGATTAACTAATTATGTACTTTGCTTATGTATCACGTTTTTAAAAGTTTCTACTTAAAATTATTTTAATTATTTTAAAAAAATATTTTATAAAAATTGTATAATTTTTATAATCAAGAATAATAAGTATTTTAATGCTTTGTTGGATATCATAATATTGTGTTACTTTTCAATGATTAAAATAATTCAGAAAATTATTAATCAACATCATCATTAAATTTCAGTACCACTTTGTACAAAGACTGAATCAACTTTATTGCTCAATAAAACACAAATTCATTAGCAATAAAAATTCTGTCTTCGCATTATCTTAAGTAATGCAATTTGCTATTTTTAGCTTCTATGCTGAATACAGTTTCTGTATGAGAATAAGGAAGGCAATTTTGATGATACTTGTATATAGTGCATGGCCTACTCCCTGATGAACAATATCAATAGTACACATAACCTGGTAACCAGCATATTTATTTTACCAGTGGAAAAGTTGAATAAATAAATAAATATAAATAAAATTAAATTTGTAGGCCTACTGTATATTTAGATTTAATTGGCTCACCAATAAATAAACCATCCTATATAGAGAGTTCCCAATCATCATTTAATATGTGACCAAGGTTTATCTTTTTGACTCTGGAAGAAAATATTGATTGATTTGTGTATAAATTTGCATATATTATAATTATCATGGGTGTGATTGGCTCACCATTAGATTTATACCTCCATGGATATACCATTCTTATATGTGAATTATCAATGATTGGCTATCGCTCTAGGTGAAACCTCAGATGTCTGTGGTACGCCATGCTTGATTGATTGATCTGATAAAATTTGCATATCATCCTAATTATTTTTTGCCTTAAAAAATCAGCTACAGTAGCCTTGTATTGTACTGTATGAAGTGATCTATCCCATGATGTCTGTCGTTTATTTTCATTAATTTTTTTTTTTTAATATATTTTCTTCAACTTTAACCAGCATCTGATCATTAGTGGCTATCATACTAATAATAATAATAATAATAATAATAATAATAGATTAATAATAATAATAATAATAATAATAAATTAATAATAATAATAATAAATGAATAATAATAATAAATTTATAATAATAATAATAATTTATAATAATAATAATAATAATAAAAATAATAATAATAACAACAATATAATTTATTGGTTCATACTATCTGTGTATTTTATACAACTGGTATATATTTTCCAGTGGACTAGATTGAACTGCCATGGTTTGCTATCTGTTCTACAGTACATTGTGTGGACACACATGCCATAAATTACTGTATCTATACATCTCTGCTTAAATAATTACAAATTTGGTTGGTGTAGGCCTACATTAAATATCCATCCTATGAACCTGTATTACTCATTCCATGGTTCAGAGCTTGTTGAAGCAGTGGCTATTACACTTTGGCTCACTTTCATCTGCTGGAAGTGAGCCACTGGCATTGAATTCTTTCTTATTTTGTCATTTTAACATTTAAGCTGATAGGCAAGTAAAATATAAATTATTTCTTGCACCTACCTGCTTTGGCTGCTGCCTCATTTTTTACTCCTAATAAAAAGGCCTTGTTCCATTATAGAAAATATATTTGATTTGTTACTTAATTGATCTTGTTTTAAATCGGGATATTTAGCAATATGAATTCAAAATTTAGAAAATAAACAACAGTGATAAGTGGGAATTTATGGGAGTCTCTACAATGTTCTTACAGTAACCTCATTATGTTTGCTTGTTTAGTTTGTATTATTTTTACTCATCGTTTACGTCATAATAATGGGTTTATTATTAATCCTGAGCCCCACCAACCTCCGATCATGATCTATCCCTTAAATTCATACTAATTATATCAATTTAATTTTTAGTAAATTTAACATTATTGATTTTTATAATATAATTTTTTCATTGAAATTACATATGTTACAGTACTTATGTACACTAGTGCTATTTCATGAAGATCAGAGCGCTCGAAGTGTGGACGATATTATGGCTGTAGGTTGCATCACCTCTGCCTTAACTGCTTGGCCATTCGCCAAATTGTAATTCAATATTTTAAACCACCAGTATTGTGTGGGTAGTTGTTATTATGTAACATTAATAAAATGTTATATGTTATGATCTAGTTCTTGTGTTTGAATGTGTTCAGTCTCTTGTAGTCTAGTTTAGACTCCAGGTTCCTGTTTATGCTTTTAATGTAATATTGTTTTCAATTTACATTTTATTACAGTAAATATTCTTCGGAATGGATTAGTACTTTAAGTGCATCTTAAAATATTTTTTGTGTAGCCCATCCTGATTTAGAAATTTATTTAATTGCTATTTGTCAAAGTGTCTCCAATTTCAAGATTTATGATTGTTAATTTGACAATATTTTTGTGTTCATTTTGTGTTTATCTTTTATGAATAAGTGGTTGAAGCTCCCCGCTTTTGGAATAAACTGCCATGTAATATTCACTCCTGCCAGCGATACCATAGCCAGCTATGGGATAGTTGGGCAGTCTCACACAATTTTTAATGGGTCCACATTTTTTAAAAATGGGTCCAACTTATGCAGGTTATGCATAAATGAGCCAACTTTTTTAAAAATTAATTTTAAGAAAATGGGTCCAGATTTTTCATATTTTTGTGTAAAATGGGTCAACTTTTAAGAAAATGGGTCCACATTATTTGAATTTACACGTAAAGTGGGTCCACCCTGATATTGTCCGTAGTTGTTATTATGTAACATTAATAAAATGTTATATGTTATGATCTAGTTCTTGTGTTTGAATGTGTTCAGTCTCTTGTAGTCTAGTTTAGACTCCAGGTTCCTGTTTATGCTTTTAATGTAATATTGTTTTCAATTTACATTTTATTACAGTAAATATTCTTCGGAATGGATTAATACTTTAAGTGCATCTTAAAATATTTTTTGTGTAGCCCATCCTCATTTAGAAATTTATTTAATTGCTATTTGTCAAAGTGTCTCCAATGTCAAGATTTATGATTGTTTGACAATATTTTTGTGTTTATCATTTATGAATAAGTGGTTGAAGCCATGTAATATTCGCTCCTGCCAGCAATACCATAGCCAGCTATGGGATAGTTGGGCAGTCTCGCACAATTTTTCTAATGGGTCCACATTTGTGACCCAAGCTCACAAACAGGCTGTAAACTCGTCCTCAGGCCAAGATGAGTTTTTTGTTATAATGGCATAGAACATATCATTTACTTTAAAATGACAGTTAAATAAACTCAGTCTGGTGTTTGGAAGCAAAGTTTTGACCGTTTGAATAATTGTCATCTTATCAACTTTCTAAATCAAGTTTTGAGAAAAATGCTTTTATTTTTGGCAGGTTTCTATTCATTTTTCATTAGTTCCCATCCAAAAATGGCTAAATTTTACCTCTTACAGAATTTTAAACTCAAACTTCAGGAATAGTAAGAATAGTAGGAATAGTTATACTTTATTTATTTCACAAAAACCAAATTCACACTGAATTCACGTTCTACGCCCTATTCTGGGTATTGAGGCTTGTTTCTTAATACAGTGCAGTGCGAGTTTACAGCCCATTTGTGAGCTTGGGACACATTTTAAATAATGGGTCCAACTTATGCTGGTTATGCATAAATGAGTCAACTTTTTTTAAAATTAGTTCATATTTCTCATAGTTAGCCTAAAATGGGCAAAATTTTAAGAAAATGGGTCCAGATTTTTCATATTTTTGCGTAAAATGGGTCAACTTTTAAGAAAATGGGTCCACATTATTTGAATTTACACGTAAAGTGGGTCCACCCTGATATTGTCCTGCACTGTTGGAAAATCCTGACTATGGCATTGCCTGCCAGTCTAACTCTTTTTTAAAGCCAGGATCAGGAGGAAAGTACTTTTTTGATGTGTTGTACTTTTATACTTTTAACTGATTTTTCCAAGAAATAAAATGTGTGCGTGATGAAAAGTCAGAAACGGTTTATTGAGGCAGGCCGGAGCTCCCCATACACATGCTGTCTGCTGTTTTTGCATTTTTTTTTTGTCTTGTTTGACTTGATTAGTTTTGTTAGTGTATACCCCATTACTTGAGTATCTGTGAGTTAGAGTATGAATATGCCAGACTTAATGCCTCAAATTGCCTGTAAACCGTGCAGTGATGAGTATTTCTCGTCTGGTAGCTAATACGTTTATGGTCATTTTACTGGAATTTCTTCTGTATCGCCTTGGCACTGCTGCAGTTGGTATGTGCACTTCATAAGTATTCTGCTTTTGAGATGGTTCTTTAAAATCAATTAATCTTTACAAAATTGAATAATATTTTGTGTTTATTATATCTTATTTATTGTTGTTAAATTTTATTTTAAATTGGGATTTTATATTGATTTCATTACTTTATACAATCAAACTTGATGATATTCAGTAATTTTAAGTTACTGTAGTACCAACCTGTAGTTCATGCTTTTCAAAATTTATGAATATTCTAATAGAAATTTTAAATTTAGATGAATTTCAATTAGTGACCACAAATAATTAAACAGAAATTAATTTTCTTAGTGCAGTGTCCTGGTATAGACATCTTCTAATGAATTTTACATGCATTAATTGAGTCCATAGACTATTGGCCTTTGCTGGTTAAATTCATTAGTTCTACTCAACACCAAATTATATCTTTATATGGAAAAAAAGTGGCAGCGTTGGGTGCAGTGGTTGAGGCTCGAACTATCAACATTTTGGTCGGGGGCTCGAAACTCTCGCTGTGCTGGTCACCATAATGAAAACATTGAGTCATCTGCGTACTCAACGGTTCACTGCACACCTTTAACACCGTAAATGAGTCAAAACGGGACCACCTTTTCTCACAAAATCAACTATATAATTTGAATGGTTTCATTTGGCAATCTGGAGTGATCGGATTATAAAACTAGATGTTTTAAGCTTTATTTATAATCTTCTATACACTCTTACAATTAATGCAAAATTGAGTGATCATTTTTTTTTCAAAGTTGACAACATATCTTGTGCTTTTGCATAGGAAAGTTCTAAAGTTAAAGTATTTTCTGGTATACTTCTTGCTTCTTCTTAATGTAACTCTACAACCATAGGTCGCTAAACTTTGAGGTGAACGGTCAAGTGTAGCTCATAAATTAGGCTTTCTTTAATATGTAAGTCTCCTACTCATTGGTTAAATAACCAGTGATCATTTTTTCTTTAAAATTTTGTATTCAGAACCGTTTTTATCTTGTCTATGAATGATGTCACACGCTTTAAGTCAATACAGCTACGAATTGTGCGTTTTCTGCGGTTAGTGCGTTTATGCATAAGGTGAATGTCAAGTTTACCTGACAGTTTTCATTATGTCTATCTTTGGGAAAAACACTATCTGTGTTTGTCTTTCTGCAGACCCAGAAGTATAATTGGGTATCATCATACCCTGGCAAGGTAAACAGACTCGCTGTGAGGAGGAGTGGTGATCTCCTCACAGCATTGCACAGTTTGGTGCCCCTTCCCCCTCCCCCCAGTGCTTCACGAAAGAGGGATGGGCACTCTGGGCCTATACAGGTTTTGACCATTTTTACCTTATATGGGAAAGTGTCATTCATTGTTATATGATACACCATTCATGCTGTGGCTACATTGTTTCAGGAGAGGTTCGTTTAGGTATCTGTAATGTAAATGATGGTCCTAATAACTTGTTGTAAAATAATTAGACAGACGCATGATTGATGGTGCTTGTGTCAACACAAGCTAATTAGAAGCTTCTTTATCTCATCATTAAATTAATGACATTGTTTGTCTTTATCTTGTTATACAATCAATGATATATTATTCTTGAAATTGAAAAACAAACCAAAACAATTCTAAAGAGATCCATATTAAAAGCAATATAATGTTTACTTAAATGTATAGCATACCCAAATGGTGATTGATTGATTGATTGATTGGTTCTTTCAGTTCTATATTTTTTTACTTGTTTCTTTAACTGTATTTTCAATATATATATTGATTCAATAATAAATGGTTGTATTTTGAGGGATATTGAGGGCCATGTTAAGTCAGCTTTTATTAATATACAGTAGTGCAGTGAAGGAGTGGAATAGTGAGAGAACTAAATAATTATAGTACAGATATTGAACATAGTTAAATGTTCAAGTTCTGTTTTTACAGAGCACAGCCACGTTGTAAAGTGTACTGTAGAAATATACATAGAGTTCAATGGCGTATCTAGAAGTCTTGAAATGGAGGTAAAGTGGGGGGGGGGGCTCGATGATTGGTTGAGGGGTGCTAATTCGCAAAATAAGGTGATTTTAGGTGATTTTTAATTACTTGACCATGATTTTTGTGTGCCGTAGATATGCGACTGATAGAGTTTTCAGTAGTTATTGTACTGTAGTAGGTGTTGAGATTGAAAGTGTGGAATTTCAAGGTCATCCATTCTTCAAAACCCTGCAGATGAGTTTAATTTGTAGTCTTCTGCCTGAAATTACAGACCACTTAGGTGATGTGAGCATCTCACCAGGAATAGAATGAGCTGTCCAAAAATAGCCTCTTGAGAGATAATCATTGATTAAGAAGTACAGAAAAACTAATTTCGAAAAAGTGGTTTGAATGAACTAGAGCTGGTACAACTCTAATTGACTGTCAGATCTTGCATTAAAAATAGCTTAGCCCTGCAAGCAAGAACTCGTGTACCCTGACTGGGGACCTGGGAATTTGATTTTCACCTGTACAGTTACCAAATGAATGGAAATACAACTTCAACTAGCTAACACAAATTGTATAATTCCTTCTTTTAATTTCCTTTCCAAGAAAATTATTTTTTAACCATTTTAATATTTTTATAAAACATAAAAATACTGTATTTATATTTACATTGGTATCATCTTTCTACTAATTTACTTAATAATTTTTAACTAACTCTCTTGGCGGTCTTGTCAGATATAAACAAATGTTTTGTTTTTTTTTACTCTGAGTCAGATGAATAGAAAGCTATCAATTACTGTGGACACCTACAGATATGCTCTTAATTTGCTAAAAGCAACAAGTGTAATACAGAGAATGTGTTAAATGTATGGTTGGCATCAACTGCTTAATCATTATGGTTCGGAGAACCACAAGACCATTAGTCCTTTATAGCCATAGAGAAAATAGGATGTTATGCAAAGGACTTGCAAATCATTATGGTTTATAATAGGCCTAAAGTGTGTGTTTTAACTACAGTATATGTTTAGTGAAACAACAGCTTGGCATAAGCATACAGTATTTGTTTTGAGTTTAGAAAAATTGTGAATTCGGAACTACACATCCCTAATCCATTGAAAACTCATGGTAATTTTTGTTTTTAACCAACTTAGCAAAGCTTAATAGCGTAATTGTACAGTGTTTGTTTTGAGTTTAGAAAATTTAGAAAATGAATATAAATGCATGTTTTTTAAATCAGAGTTACAAGAAATATATGTACTGTAAACTAAAAACAGATTGTTTTGAAGGAAATGCCGTTTACAATTTTGTTGGGCAGATACTTTGCGTGTGCATACAAGATGTCGTAATTACTATTTTTCATTATTGCCGCTGTCACGATAGAAGGCTTGCATACTTTGTTGACAATGAAATATTAGGTCTGTACCAGTATCTTGACTTCTTGCCATTTGCCCTGGTTTGTAACCGCTGTCTTTTTTTTTCATGTTGGCCACTCTGATTACTCTCTGGACAAAACTTTCAACGAAGCACATCTTTTGCTGAGCTGGTGAAGTGATTGGAAAATTAATTCGTGTTTCATCACATCTTAGTTAGGTCATTCATATCTGCCCATGTCTATATAGATATTCACAGATGTATTTAATCTCAACTTTAAACCAAGCATTTCATTGCAGATCAACTATTTTTTTAATGTTATTTGTCATAGGAAGTTGACTGTGTCATACACCATGTTAGTAAGAAAATGGGTGTTTGTTTTTTTTTTGTTTTTTTTTTGTCTGCAGATTTTTTTTTTTGCCTGTTTATAGATATGTAAATAATACCATCTCTATATTTTTTACTGTATTTTTTTATGAAGAAATGCTGAACAGTTTATAGTAGATACTAGACATGAATGAGCGATTTTTTCCTATATTTTTCCATAATTATTATTATTCTGCCCCTAATACAAACTTGTATGTCTATATGTGGCAAAGACAAGCCAAACCATCACTTGTCGCAAATCGTGTTTCAGAGAAAATGGCCAAAACATGCTGGAATGTCAAATTAAAAAAAAATCTATTTTATTGCACTAAACTAACCTTTATATATCTACACGTCATTCTATGCTGTTATTTTCCCCATTTTCAATGTGAAAACAATACTTTTTAAGGATTTAAAGATAGTTTCTGCATGAGAAATGCCTGAAATCATAAATTTTGACGGTTAATTTCTCATACATTGTTCTTTAAACAGCTGTATGTTTAAATGTCTGTAACTTCATAAGGAAATGTCCGATTTGAATGGTTTTTTTACCATTTTATACTCCTATTATTTTACACTCTAACACTGTATTAACAACTCAAAATCAATTTTTGCGACGAGTGACTGGTTTGGCTTGTCTTTGCCACATATGTCGAGGCTGCTGAGTAAACAAAAATAGGATGCAATGCTATCAACCTTGAAAATTTCCATGGAAACTATAGTTATCATACTTTGTTTAATTTCCAAAAGCTACAAGTGTCACAGAGAACCATGTTAATGTACGGTGCAGTTCAACTGCGTAATTATTATCGGTTCTGAGAACACTAATGCATTAGGGTTCTGTATCGCCAGGGTGAAATGAGAATCTTACACGCAAAACAATTACGGTTGTATAATAGATGTTTCGTATTGTTTATGCAAGTGCTGCCCATTTTGGTTAAGGTTTATGAGTTGTGAGAATTGCGATTTAATCATCGTAATTCTAGTCACGGGTTTAGATTTTATTACGGGGACTATTAGCACAACTGTCATCGCAGTTGGACATCAAATAGACATGTGGATATTGCACGCAGTCCATTATGGCCATTACCGTTGAGTGTCGTAGTGAGCAATAATTTGGGTCAATGCCATTGCAAATGGCGGGATAATGTACATCAGTTTCCTAGCAACGATTTATCCTTATATCAATTAATTATCGATCAGTAAATGAAATAGATGACAACTCTAGAATCAAAGATGCTTACTGAAAGATTTCACATACGGGAGCTTCTACAACAATGACCAATAGTATGTGTACATTGTCGTGTGCAAATTCGAAAACTGAAATCATGATGTTCATAAAATTTATACACGTCAGTAATAAAAAGTGGAAAAACAAATACTGTATATTATAACATTAAAAAGCCCATTTACCAGAGTCACATAAGATGTCAACTTTTAAAGAGATACACAGTTGTGATCTAGAGTATGAGTCTTGAATGGGGAACTGATAGGGGAGTGGGGACCTGATAGGGGAGTGGGGACTCATCAGTTAAGTGAGGGGAATGCATTCCTACAGTAGGTTGCAAAATAACAAAATAAGGTGATATGCACTCCTAGGTTGCAAAATAAAGTGATATGAACATGATTTTTTTTTTTTGCTTCGGTCATTTTCAATGGGTGGGCGACTGGGTGCTTGCTTTTGTGTGTGGTGGGGGGGGAGGCATGCAACCCTCACGCACCCACCCCGTAGACACTGTTGGATATATAGATACACTGTTTGTTGATTTATAGTCTTTAATGCAAAAAATGTTAAATTATTACTTATAAGGGTTAATGCAACAAATTTAGAAACAGCATATTATTTATATAAAAAGGTACTTGTCAAGGAAGCTTAAATACTGTCAACTTCGTCAATACCGCGGACATTTTTTATTTTCTTTTCTCCAGCCTTGTTCTAGCATTTCATTGAATGGCGCCGCCACTGCTAAACTCAGACATACTGCATCTTTAAATCTAAATTTGCAAGAAAGCTTAAAAGGAAGTATAGCAAATATATGGAAATATACTCAATATACCTCAGGATTTTTACAATTATTCTTATCATGCTTTTCAGAGGGATAAATGCCACAGAATCACTTAAGATGAGCATGGCCATGCCGGTGGGCATAATGCTGTCCATGTTGTACAGCAGTACATCTACAGTAGATGGTACTGTCATTGTAAAAATATCTAAATCAATCTACCGGTCACCTTGGGGGATTCAATTTATTCACTTCAAGTCTTTCGGGAATTAAATTTGATGGGGATTGAAAAAAGTTGTCCTTGGGTGTTTTTATCTTAGCAGTACAGTATGTCATGACCAGCCTGTAATGTGAAGTCAACCCTATTGATGATAAGTAATGATGGTAGTGAAACTAACATTAATAATATTGATAATAATAATGGGGATGAAGACGGATTGTGATAGAATAGTGATATGACTAATAAATAATACTACTACTACTAATAATAATATTATTGTTGTCTAGGTATACTATTACTGTTTACTGATGTATTGTATGTGTTGTGAGAATCCAATATAGTATTAATAATATAGAATCGTTACGAATTATTCTCCCAGAGAGCTGTTTCATAGGTGTTTGATCAGTGACCGAGGTATTAATTTGAAGTGCATATATGCGTTACTGTATATTCTAAAACCTAAGAAGATTATTGATAGCAGTCATAAAACAATTCAATTCTACTTTTTAAAGCCAGACACTGAAGAAAAAAAATGGTTGATATATTACTTGTACAACTTATTATTCTAAGATAAAAGAAATGGTATAACTGAAACTGCATAATATAATACTACAACCTAAAAGAAAAATTTTGTCTCCATTCAAAGATATTGATTATGGCCAATAAAAAAATATTAGTTTATTACCCTTGCACGCATGTCTGTCTTCTATGGTATATATTTTTTTTTTGTTGAAAATTTGTTTAGTATATAATTAGTAGATATTGTTTGTATTATTTCAATCATGTATTTTACTTTAAATATCAATGCACCAGCAAACAACCCAAGGGTGATATTTGTCTTGAGCAAAATAAAAATAAAAAACCTCCCTACCCCATCACTTTTCCAGCCTAGATAGGATGATAAACTAATTGTAGGGCCTTAATGGTAAAAAAAAAATAATAATAATAATAATGATAATAATAATAATCATAAAATATAAAATAATAGTTGATAATAATAATATGATGATGATGACAGCAATTGTATGATGATTAATTATCGACAGTTCTATGATGATACTAAGACAATGATGGTAATATTAATTTTAGTTATTAGATTTTGTTTACAGTATAATAAGTTACTGAAACATTTATTCATAATTCATTGTTGGATAAATATTAATAATTTAAAAGAAAGAAATGAAACCCCCTCAGTCATATAGTTTACTTTACATTCCACATTTATGGAAATATCGATCATTCAATGTATAAAGATTCATTGAAACATTTATTCATGATTTTTTATCATCACATAAAAATTTATCTTTGAAACCTTCTTTTCTGTTACTGTTAAATGTAAGAAATGAAAAACCCCTAAAATCATATCGCTCTTTAATTACATACAGCAGTTAAGGAAATATCGATCAATAAAGTAATTTAACGTATATATCATGTTTCTGTCGTAAAATAAACAATTTATATGCATTACTGATCAATTCCTTTGATGGATTGGAGTGAACAAACATTGCTTTCATACAGTAAAGTAATGAAACAATCATCAATACAAATTCTATAAAGATTATTTGCTATCATATTATCCAGCCTAACTATAGGAGAACATCCCTATTTTGCCTAATGGTACAGTCTTCTCATGGTTGAGATGAGTTTATATGTAGCAGGCAGGAGAATGATAGTGATTAATGAAAGCTGCAGTAAATTATTGTAAAATAAAACCAATATAAGGAATATTTATTAGTCGATGTATTTGGTGTCCTTATTAACCAGTAAAGCAGTTTTGAATTCTTGTTGATGTAGGCTAGGGCAGTATTATTGATTACACGTACACCAGTTTCTTGTTACGTGTAAAACTATGTCGGTTTTTAAGTTACACTTAGAGTACCTGGACATTACATTTGTGGTATAGTTACACAAACAGTATATGTTATTGTTTATAGAGGTTTTTTTTATTACACGTACATCAGTGTTATTGTTGCATGTGGAGTATGTTAAATTGGGCAGCATGCGTGAGAAGGATTACTTCCCAAGGAATGGACATACCCTACGTACATTGCCTATGTTGTGCATGTTCGCGACTATACATGGAATCGAATGTCCGAATAATAAATCTGTTAATTGTAAATAATGCTATAAACTTTATTGTCATAGTATTTATTTGTATTATTTTACAGTGTAACAATTTTATTTTATAATTTTTTTTTTTTTTTGTAATTTTTTATTGACATAATTGCTTATTGTCACCTCCACTTAGTGCAGTTGCATCACAGAAACCTGGAGAGAATTTTCAAAATCATAGATGGACAGGATTTCTCTAGTAGCTTTCGGTGCTAGGATTGCGCAGCCTCCAAGCTGTCAACAGCTGTGTCTGGAGTGTCTGGGATCAGTGTGTCAATCAACTACTCACCGTAACAACATCAGCATGCTGGTAATTCTCAGTATGCCTTGAGACTATCTCACTTTTCAGTAACATTAGGCTTGTTGCAGAATCCAGTGCTTAGGTTGTGACAAATTAGTTTGGAGGCTACCTGGCTAATTGTTTACTATTGCAGTTATGTTAACCATTTTAATCAGTGTCATCATGGCTGTCATCATGATCTTTACCAGCATTGAATAGTCATCATTAAGTCTTATTTAGTCATTAATGCCATTTCAGCCATAACCAAAACAAGGTTAGGCTATGTTCACACACACGGTGTAAGGCTGGCTTAAGCCTGGCGTAGTGTCCGCCTTTGTGTGTGAACTAGACAGTAGCGTTGTTCGCCACTCACTACACCACGTCCTTGGCATTATCAGCACTTCAACACTTCCATTTTGAATGCCAGACGTTAATAGCGAACACTGTTCGTGTGAACACCTTGGAATTTTAATCCGTGGATTAGCTTATGCCTTGCATAAGCCACGCCAGCCTTACACCGTGTGTGTGAACATAGCCTAACCTTGCCAAAAAGAGATTCAAATCTTTATCGAGTAGGTCGCCAAACACAATAAATATATAAGATATAAGAGATAAAAATTTCATATAAAAATACAAAACATCTTTAATAATAAAAATTAATAAAAATAAAAAGTATAAAATACTCTATAAAACTTTTATAACAAAAAAATAAAAAGTTATAACAAAAAAATAAAAAGTTATAAAAAAAAAAAATTATAACAAAAAAATTAAAAAGTTATTAACAAAAGAAAATAAATAAAAAGTTATGAAAAATAAAAAGTTATGAAAAAAATAAAAATTTATTATGGCTAAATCAACAACCGTATGAGTGACTATGATGCTATACGCCATAGCTGTACTGTACTGTCATTTTGTGCAACCCATATCTTGCGCTCAAGGCAAATTATTAGGTGCTCGGGAAGTTTTTCATTTACTACGGAAACTTGAAGACATAGTTACACGGAAATGCATTTTATTGAGGAGTCTGCATATATTCCAACTGCAATTTTACACAAATATCCTGTTTCCTCTACATATCATCACATACAGTGTATGTCATAATGTATTTTACTCAATAGCCCATCAACACATTTTTAATGCATTCTACAAACCATAAATAATACTTAAATTCAAACTTTCTTCACACACAATATGATTCTTTACTAATCTGAATTTCGTACTGCTTTTTACGAGGCTTTTTAACGAAAACATTTTCTATTAAAAAAATAAATCTTTATCTTACCAATGTAAGCAGCCTTGATAAATTTTAGGTAAATTTCCCCAAGTGAGTTTGGAAAAAAAAAAAAAAGATGTGTCATGTTTGGTATTTAAAAACTTCATTTAATTGATTGCTATAATAAAACATATTGATTTTATGACAACATAATATAGGGCATACTTAGTTAAAAACCTTTATGACTAAGAAAGTGTAAACCAACACTATATTGAACTATTAAATCTAACCTTCATATAATAATTTTCGTATAGAGTACTATGCGGAGCTCTACTAATTGCTTACTATTTTACACTTGTATCAAGTTTCATGTACGGTAAAGCTTGGTTTCCTCAAATAAATTGCTACACTGTCGCTACACTGTTTTCAGCGCAATTGTTGTATTGCGTAGAAGTCCCTGATGCAATCGGAAAGGTTCACTGGTTCAACCGACCAATCGGCATCTCTTGTCGGCAATAGCGTTTAGCAATGGTATGGAAACCAAGCTTTAGCGGTGCACTTAATCAATAAATCAAAGCTTTATTTATTCACGAAAATATACATTTAAAATATTCATGTAAAACTTGTTTACATAAAAGACGGTGTTTTTCCACGAGGTCGTGATAAAGTTTGTAGTCGTCAGGGGAAGGGAAAATCCCATTGTCTTACATGGACAGGAGCGGAGTTGTCATCCATCTACCCTTAAAATGTGTACCACCCCACCCATGGTTTTCTACAGCTACAAACCAGATGAATGTTACGTTGGTTTTAATGAAACAATTTGTTACATTTTGCTAGATTTTATTGGTGAATCTAGTATAAGTTTAATAATTGTTAGTACCATAATTGTGACTCCTAAATCCTGGCATTCACTACACTATACTTCAGTCGCCTGCAAGAAGACACATTTTCTATTTTCTACTTTGTTCTACAGTACTACATCAATAACGATGTTACCTCTGTTAAGCTTCAATAATATAATAAATTTAAAGAATATGTTTCATATTTTAAAATCACCTTCTTTTTAATTTTAAATATAGTATAATATAGTACCAATTGTCAATCTGGTTTTAGGCCATTTCAATCTACTAATACTGCATTTATTATTCTTAATAATTTTAACAATGGCAAAGTTACTTCTGCTATATAAAGAAGGCTTTTGACACTGTTAACCATACTATTTTATTTAACAAACCTAAATAATATGGAATCAGAGCACTACTTTAAACTAGTTTTCATCATCTATTATCTAAATGGTTTAATAAAAAATGAATTATCAATTAATATTGTTAAAACAAAATTTATAGTATTTGTTCAAAATTTAATTTCCCAAAATTTTCAAATATTTCCTTATCAATAAACAGTCATGTAATTGATAGAGTTGATAACTTTAAATACTTAGGAATTACATTTGATACTCTCTTTACATTGGATAATCATATTGAGAATTTTTGTTTCAAAATTTCTCAATGTATTGGTGTTATTCATAGGTTAAGATATTTTTTACCAAATTCTTAGACTTTTAGCAAATTCTTTTGTATTACCTTTTTCCAATTATTGTAGTACTGTATGGTCCAATTGCACAGCTGCACACCTTAATTCACTCCAGGTTTTACTATAGGCTAGCCAGAATTATTTTGCATGCTGATATAAAAACACCTGTTAATGACCTCATGGAATCTCTTAACTGGAAGGATGTAAACCAACAATGGGAACATAATACTCCTTATGACATTTAAATGCTTATCGGGCACTGTTCCTGAATATTTAACTAATTTTTACAAATTAATTAATGCTTACCATAGCATAAATACAAGAAGTAAATTTAAAAAAACACTTTAGTCTTACCACAATAGTGAAATGATTTTGGAAAAAGAACTTTTAAATATCGCTCAGTTAAATTATGGAATAATCTATCATCAGAACTTCATAGCAATATTCATTCGCTTTCCTTACAATCCTTTAAAAATCTCATTTAATTTACCCTTTTGTTTTTTTTTTCTGTTTCTTGTATTTATATAATCTATATATAAATATATATATATTTTTTTCTTTTTTTTCTTTTTTTATTTTTTTTTTCTTTTAATTTTGATTTATATTTATCTACAGTATCTATAATTACCATTTTCAATAGACCCTAAATAATAAATGATTTTCTAGTAGAGTTGAGATGTCTAGAATCTGAATCAAGTTTTGAGGGAATTTCCAGATTTCACCCTCACACATCACCGAATATCTTAATATTCTGTTTTGCTTTTGTGAAGACCATTTGGAGAGTCATTCCGTTTTGTTTTAAGTAATTATCTGTGAATTACAATATCCAAAGTTTATCAATTCCAGAATTAAAATTTTATTTGAATTATTTCATGTATTTGCATTAATGTTTAAATTTCTTTTAATGGAAATCGATAATTTAAAATTTCATAATTATTTATGCGGTCAGTTTTTAATATTTCAATTTTCTTTTTTCTGGTTGTTTTGAATTATTATATATTGTTAAACCTTGTTTTTTATCAGATAACTTCATTTTGCTTGCGTAGTATAATATCAAATTTCATTCTTAAGCTAAGAAAATAAGAGTTATTTCTCACCAGTAGCTTTTAGTCTGCATTCTCAGACCTTCGGCTGAATGACATTGAAAAGTAGAACCTCCAAAATTGGTAATTCCTACACCAACCCTTATCTCATTCCCAAGAGGGGAGGGGAAGAGGGCAGGTGGATGTTCTGCATCTATGAAGTAGACATTGTCTACTTGCCAATGTCATTCAGCTGAAGAAGGTCCAAAAATGCAGATTGAAAGCTACTGGTGTAAAAAAAACTCTTATTTTCTTTAACTTAACATAAATGAAATTCAATATTATACTTGTTTTTTTTTTGTTTAAATTGTTGTTTTGACTGAAAGAATGAATAAATGAATCAACCAATAAACCAAGGAATGGCTGAAAGAATGAGTGAATTATTAAATGAACAAATGAAATCAATGAACAAATAGACAAAATGACTTATAGCATGCTTATCACAAAGGCCCTGGTTTTCAACATAGTTAAAATGGCATTGTTATTCTTAATTTAATTTTATCTGAAATTTGTAATCTTCATGAGCATGTCGAGAAAGATTAAATACAATAGTAAATATTGTGTAAATTGAAAGTAATTAATGTTAATTATATGTAAATAATGTACTTAGATTGTAATTCTTGAAATCCTTTATCTCTAGAGAGTTGAACATATAATATTTGATTACAATGAATATTGTCATCCTTAAGTAGTTTCTTTGTGGTAATTTGTATATCTTATTCACCAACTGCATAATGAATAGAAGTAACGGTATTGTGTTACTGTATCTCGCCGAGTCACATAAGATCAACCGTTGAGTTTTATTCAGTGTTTTTTTAAAAATTAATATTAATCGTCGTTTGTACATATTCACAAGTGAAACATGAGCAATGTTCATAACTCGAAAAAAGATTTTCTTATTTTGAAGTTTAATTTAATTCCAAATATTTTTTATTAAAAACCATAAATTTTCTCTACCTGAGTTTGCGTACCAGTATTAATTAATTCATGTGATAAATTTAGACTTCCACCAATGTATGTAGATATACATTGATCGGCATTGTGTAGATATTGTCTGATTTATGTTAGGTAAATTCCTATCAAGCAGATGTCATCCTTATTCATTTTTGTATGTCCAGCTTTTAATGATTTAATTTCATATAGTAGAAGTACTGTAGGCAAAAGTTTTTTTATATTTTTATCCATTTCCTGCCAATGGTCCCAATCTTTGTTCAGCATTTTTCTTGTATATTTTGCTGTTAAAATTTCACCTTAGCTCAGTTGGCACTGTACCACTAACTTAGTCTGTGGTTCCTCATGAGGATTAGATGTTTAAGCTGTTAGTCCTAGAGTTCCCAAGTTCTCCAGAATTGCCCTGAGTCAACAGGAATTTTGGTTCATCTCCTGGTCTCCAGGAAACTCCACAGTTTCTTCCAGAATTTGAATTTCTCCTGGATTTCTTCAGGATTGTTACAATTTTCACAACAGGGCCTAGGCTAAAAGTGAAATTTTCCAATTCTTATGCAGACAATATGGCAGATATCAGATTTCTTTAAATATTTTGTGACCCAAACCCAACCAAACCTCTTTGTATTTATTGTAAACATAATTGCGACAAGTTTGTGCATGTGCATAATATAATTGTACATGTATTTTACAGTAGCTGGCACACACAACACAAACCTCCGTCAGACCTTAACAACAGATTTTCAGCAATTGACTTCCATAACGTGAGACCCCTGTAGTCCTGTGTGTGCAACATGGACCATAGATTAAAGAACTTAGTACTCTTCAAAAACTGACGATTATCTCCCAATGTACTGCCTAATTCACCAACAGAAGTAGACCACACTATATCTTAAACATTATCTTGTCTACTGTACAATACGTTGTCATGAAAATCAGCTGATTGCCAATAGGATTTGATTGATATTCAGTATCTCGTTGGAAACAACTTACTTAATCCTTTTAAATAACAAATTCAATATTTTAATTGAGTTTTTAAAACAAGATTAGATAACTATATTGTTATAATCACAACATTGCAATATGAAATTTAGGGGTTTTCCCAGATTTTTCAGTATCTTTAAAGTGATGTATTCATTCACAACATCTTCATAATGTTGACGCCCATGATGGATAAAAAACGAATGTGACAAAACTATTTCATGATGATATCATGTATATATGCTCATATTTTTTTCATCCGTACGGTAATACATTGCACGTATTTGATACCATTTGACGTCAGATTGTGTGGTGTGGGATTTATGTCTTCACCATTCTTTTTTTTAGTTTGGGGTCGTTTTTCATTATTGGATATCTATATTCACGTTTACATTTCATAACCAGAAATAAATTAAACATACAGTGCATTAAGAACCAATCAGTATCTAAAAATAGCACAAGAAAAATTGAGTGTCATTTGTCATATACAGAAAAAAAAATTCTACGCTACATAGATTGCCATTTTGTCCTTGTATCTTGTCTGCCAATGTAGTCGTCAGACAGTCATATATAAGATGATTCAACAACAAAGGACGGACTAAAATGTTGTATGCATAAATAAAATGTATAATCATTTACAAACGTGCAATCAATGTAAATCTTTCATAAATTGTGAGTAATTTATATTTTTCTTTCTATGACAAAGATTTAAAAGGCAAGACTTTTTTTATACCTTGTTTCACAAACTAATCATTTTTTAGTTTTATATTAATAATGTTCTCTTGATGATTTTTTTTTGTTAATAATAATAATATTAGTATCAAATCAATTTAGTATTTTTATATAAATAGAAATATGTTGTGTTCATTACAACGTTTGTACATAAACATAAAAAGTGATTAGTTATAAAATCAATGTAAATATTTTAAAATAGGATGTTTTTAAACCTGTCATACTATATTGGATTATATATTATGTTTCTGCTCTATGCTTTTTTGACAAATGTTATATAATAATATACTGAATGATAAAATAATTCTGTTTTTAGTGTACACTCCAAATTAAGGTAATGTTACAGATAATGTTGTTTCTTTTTTTAAAGGCATGTACGAAAGAGGGATATTTGTTAAAACAGACGTCTTCTTTCCAAGTAAGTGTTCCATCTGTATAGTGTTTTAGTATGTTTTCCTTCTTGTATGTATTTTTAATTTTCGTAATTTGTATTGTGGAAAGTTTCCCCACTATTGGGTTGGCATCTAGTTCACAGTTTCCTTTTCATTACAAGTACCTTTGTTATGTTGAGTATTTATTAAAATATTTTTTTATAGAATAATATTGTCATGAAATATATTGTGTGTTATCTTATTGTTCTGAATGCACAACCCTTCACAATAATTTAAGATTTATATAACTATAAAAAAAAAAGATTTTGAATTGGAATTTGCAAAAACCTAGACAATATTATTTCAATTTATTTAAACTGTAATAAAAACAATGATAACCTCCAAATAGATAGATACCTAAAAAAGTGGTTGAGAAACAGGGTATTAATTTCCACTTACCTTTATTTTTTAAAATCTGTAAATAGTAAGCAATTATAGTCAGGTTTTGAGTACACTATAGGTAATAGAAGACATTCATTTCCTGAACAAATCAACAGATTGCCTGAAGCCTGCAATTTTTCAATTTTTTTCAATTTTATTTTTAATTATTTAAAAAAAAATTTTATTAATAGATATTTGATTTTTTTTTCCAATCTACTAAAGGAAACAATAATAAACAAACATTTTCAGAATCGCGCTATTTTAAATAGAAAACTTTGGAGATGCTACAAACCACACATTAAAGCTTAACGACAACTGTTAAATTATATCTGAGACAATATTGATCCAGGGAGAGTGAGTGTAAAAGGAATCGGAATTATCTCCCAACGATTTGATAATTAGCTGGCATAATTACTACTCATGCTACTTTAGTATTGTTACTCCTATTCACATTCACAAAGTACATGTCGTAGGATTATGTAATAATTGCACTCTAAGATACGCATAGGAACTGCTAAATTGTTTGCATTGATACTCTCTGATTTAGTCCATTTATTCGGCACTGATGCAAGCAGAAGGCTTTGTTCCCATCAAACGTTCAATGTCCGATTTAGTAGGCCTACAGTAGTATTAACATTTGTTAAGTGTGTAGTTTTATTTCTAGACATAATATTTTGCTAAAATTGTTTTTTTTTTAATGTTGTCATATATATTTTTAATCCTATAGTTCCCTCCAGGTTTGTGATTGCAAAATTTTCAGAGGAGGGTGCTAACAAAATAGAATTTTAATTATCTTTCTTAGCAAAATGCTCTACCAAATTCATGTAGGCAGAGAGGAAAATCACAAAAATAATATTGAAAAAAAATAAAAGTATGTAAATGCATGAAGTAAAAAAAGATGCCCTTTGACCCTCGCTGAAGATTCTATCGCATTAACAAGTAAAAAATGTGGTGTGTGATGATATGCTAACAGGTTCGGAATCTGATTAATAGGCTTATACTTTTTAGTTTTTTTATTGTAAGATACCGTAATGATTTCTTATTGACAAATTTTATTTCTGCAATGGCCGTAATAAAAATTAATGAAAAAAAAAATTCAAATATTTGAATGGTGGAAGGTGCAATGAAAGGCCAAAAACAAAATATTTTTATTTGCAGTTATTTATTGTTATCAGATGGTGGATTCACAAAAAGATATAAAAAAAGAGTCGCGCCTTTACAGTTATAGTACAGTACTAAATTCGGCTAGCATTCAACCTTCACGCCATAACATCTAAATATTATGACCAAAAATAAAATATTTTTATTTACAGTCAGCATGACTCTCAGATGGCGAATTCACGAAAAAGATATAACAAAAATCTCATCTTATAGTTATAGTAGTACCAAATTCGGAAAGCACTCAACCTTTACACCGTAACATCATAATATATGGCCCCCATCTACTCCAGAATGTGTAATGTTAGCTTGCAAAATTACTACTTTTATTGCTATACTGTCAGTGAACAGATGTGATATAGTAACTAAACCGATTTGTTTATCTCCAATAAATCTGTTGTATATGTTAACGCCACCATAAACTTCAAAATATTGGCATCAAAGCTAACTAACTGTAATCATTGTAGTAGTCTCTGAAATTTGATATATAATATAATAATATAAACTTTATTTAAACATGGAAAGGCTATATTGTACAAGAGTATTCTACAGTGAATTGTTGGTACTATTATAATAATAATAATAATAATAATAATAATAATAATAATAATAATAATAATAATAATAATAATAAAAAAGGACACAAAACAAACACACCAAACTACTGTAAAGTATAACTTGACAAATAAGACTTATAAATGGAAAAAGGTTACATAACACTTTAAATGACATAAATTCTTGAAAAAAAAATCTGGTTTCATAACATTTATGAAATTTGTTTTTGTTACAGTTAGCTTGTCATTATATAATAATTTTGTAGCTTGATTTCTGTATGTCGCCTAGTACTGCGCTGAGCCTTGATCGCTTAATGACGTTGAGTGCTTTCCGAATTTTGGTTGATGATGACATAATTAATGTTGAAATATTGAATCCTGACACGATGGCTTGAATTTCGATACTTGGAGTATGTATTATACTATCTTACATTGAGGTACATTCCACATGTATACAGTATATCAAAATACAAGAAAAATATACAAATTAAATATCATGTTACAGAGCTGTAGAAAGTTAATTTTTTTCACTGGACTAAGGTCTAGTTTTGCTAAAATAATTGCTAGCACATATATTAGCTATTGAATATTGGTCTAGTTTTAATGTATTTTTTGCTAGCCCAGCCCTAAAATACTCATGGCCCGGACCCAGTACCACCAACTTTTTACAGCCCTGATGTTAGCAAGAAATAAAGTTACATTAAGGAAATTGGATGTCAAGATTAACTGTCTAGAACAACAAAACTATGATTAATAATAATAATTGCAAAGGTTAATGATATATAGTATGTTGTCTGTGGGGACAATTTCAAAATCTATATTTGAATTACTTGGCTTGTACTTTGTGTGATTGATTCATCTTGCCATTAGAAATTTTAATGAGGAAATATATTCCTTTGCAAATAAACCGATACAAAATATAATATCACACTGGCAGTTTCTTTAATCAGAACAACTTAATAGTATTCATAATTATTATAATTATATTCATGTAAGAAGGGATACTGTGTGTATGAACTTTACATTAATATCATCCTTGAAAAGTTCAAGAATAGGTCAAAAGTGCAAGAATGGCTAGGTTCCTGTTTCTCCTTACTCCAGACTTGTAACTTAAATCAAAACAGGAATTTAAAAAAAAAAAAAAAAAAAAATGCAAAGAATAAAGGTGATAAAACAATACTGTAAGTCGGTTGAATTTAGATGATAACCCAAAATATGGATATATTGCAATCCACCGTAAAAATATTTAAATAAATCTTTTAATTGATCATTTGATTATTTCATACGAAGCGTTAGTGAAATTGAACTTTTTCTTGCACACTTCTCCAAGCTATAGTAACTTGAGTTTTGATGATTGACTTGTGTGTTTTAAGATGGAATATAGACCAAACATAACCTACTTACGTAGTTGTAGACGCCTGTAGATTAATAAACATAATGACAACAGGGCATTCACTACTGTTGAAATGTCTAATACAAGAGCCAGCTGTACGTACAATGTGTTTATCTGTGTATGGTACAGTATGTATATGTGTGTGTACAATATAGTGTTATAGTACTGAATCATATGCTCAGACTGTTCCCAAATGCTTGCACAAAAAAATCTTTCAAGTCAATCGGGTGGCTACCTGACATGTTATAGTACTCAGTGCTTATCGCACACACCCCTCCAGAAATTTCTAGCGCCCCCAAAAAAAATCACTTGCAAGTAATTATAAATCGCCTAAAATCAACTTATTTTGAGAACTAGCGGCTCTCAACTGATCATTGAGCCCCCCCACTTATGAGACCTTCGCACCCCCATATGCACCTCCCATTTCAAGATTTCTAGATACAACACCTATAATAGTACTGAATGCTCAGTTCGTTGCAAAATGCTTACAAAAAAATCTTTCAGTAGATCCCAAACAGATAAGTTCTTATGGTGCTAACAGGGATGGCAGCGTATTAAGAAATTAAAAATTCTTAACATTGTCTATGTCATCACTTGTATTGGCATCCTCAGGTACATCCTAGATCCTACTCTTATTTGACTTTTGATCTGTTAAAATTTGAATATACAGAAATATAACCCATCATATTTTTACATTTATCTTTGCAGAGGTGGCGACGGCGGTATTTCAAGTTAAAAGGCAGAAAGTTATTCTATGCTAAGGAAAGCAACGTAAGTTTTTACCTTTTTTAATCACATTGCCAAATGTTGTCTTATCATAAGCCCAGAATGTTACTTTTTCCTGGAGGACTACTAATTCTAGTTTTAGCCTGAACTTTGTTCGGAAAAGCAAATCAAATTAGTCTATTTCATTTTCGCTTGTGCATTGGTGTTTCAGTATTTCTTGACTGCATATTGCATATATTGGCCAACAATGTAACCGTCTCCGCTCAGGAGAAAAAAGTTTGCATGCCAAGTTGCCCCTTCCCCCCATTGAAGATATCTGAAGCAAAAAAATCATGCTCTAGCAGTTTAAAGTCACCTCCTCCTACTTTATTTTGTGCCCAAGGCCCCCTCACTAAATCCTCGGCCCAACTCTACATTTGGGCCCATTTCAAAACTCCAGATTCGCCACTGTCTCCGCTCTCTGAGGAGTGATGTATGATATGCACTATGCATCTAATACATTCTGTGCCAGGACGTCCTTCTAGGTTTCACTTGTAGATGATGTGCTTTGCCCCAAGAGACGCGAAAGAGACCGCTTCATGTTCAAACCGCCAATTGTAGGTTTTAAGAGCCTGAACTTTGGCTTAGCTGTTCACATGTCGATTTATGGGAACCTACACTATTTCAGTTTGATTTTGATTGATTGATTATGTTTAAATTTATTGGCTTTACTTGTTTAAAAAGATGGATTTGAACCCAGTCTCCTGGGATTAGAAAACAGGTATCCTAACCACCAATCCACATATGCTTTCCTGATGGAATATGATAGAAATATCCTTCTGGATTTAATCCTGTCCTGATGTTTCACTCTTTCCAAATGTCAATAAAGCCATGTCCACACTATCTTAAATTGAGCGACACACCTAAATACGGTCATGATGACATCACATCATGACCATATATAGGCACATCATGACTATATATGGGCATACAAACAACAGCTTTTTTGTCAAAAGAAAATGTGATAGTGTAGACAAAGCTTAAGATTAGTTCTCATTATCCATCCAATTTTTTAGTTCCTATGCATGTAATGCAATAGGAACTATTGTAATCACTCTTGCTATTTCCTATGTTTTTTATTGTGTGTAGTGTGTATGTGTGTGTGTAGACATTTATGCAAATGCGCATGTGTCAAAGAAAAGTTTTCCGACATTTTGTTTTACATCGCGATGCGAAGATCGATTTGAAGTTTCTGCAGAGTTCAGTCAGGGCTCACGCTAACCGACCGGAATATCGGCATGGATGAAACTATTTTGGTTTTACGGCAAAAAAATCATCAGCTGTAGGCATA
>NW_022738561.1:252701-263566 GCF_011630105.1 Anneissia japonica
TCTAAAAGTCGGTATCATGCATAGGAACGTTGACGCCTGCAAGGCTCTGGTTTTCAAATAAGTTTGATCCAACATCAAACAAAAGTGATATCAAATTCAGAAGTGACTTGTTTTTTACCTACTGAAATGTTCGTTAGGTAACAAGACGCTCATTCTGTGGGCGGTCTGCTGGTACCCGTATCCTACTTCCAGTGCATAGTTGGCGGTTTATTGTGTATTTATTAAAGATTGAAATGACGTTATTAAGTATTGACACGCACAAATTAGTCAGACAATCTTGCTGTATCAACCAGAACTCAAAATCAATTTTCTAACTTGTTGCTATAATTAGTAATCTATGTGTAGGCATAGTAGACATACAAATGAAACAATTATTTTAATACATAGTTATGTTATTATTAGTACTGTACTAAAAATAGTTTCATTAACAGATAATTAATGTAATGAATAGTTAATACAGTTTGCAATCATAGTTTATCAGTTTACAGTTAACAAATTAACATTATTAACAGATTTAATTCATTTCAGTTACTAGAGTACTTATTTGTCAAAGTCATGGATTTGAACTCAGTATCCTGAAGGGTACTTTAATTCTACGCCAAGTCAACAAATTTTCAGAAAATTTTAGTAGTCACCTTTAAGATTTTATTGAAACTTGCATAATATGCATCAAGATATCTAATGAACACATCCAAAATTT
This sequence comes from Anneissia japonica, assembly GCF_011630105.1. NCBI lineage: Eukaryota > Metazoa > Echinodermata > Crinoidea > Comatulida > Comatulidae > Anneissia > Anneissia japonica. Next base: position 253,402 of record NW_022738561.1, read on the forward strand.
TACTTGTCGTTTAGAAATCACGGCCATGTGATATTGTGGGTTCATACCTCTCTTGCCTTGGTTAACCATATCTTTTTTTAGTTACATTAATTAGTCATATCTTAAAATGGAATAGAGATGATAAGGCCCTATAAAAAATATTATTAGTTTATCACCCTATATGGGCAGGAAAAGTGATGAGGGAGGGAGGCTTTTTTTTTTTTATTTTTATTTTGCTAAAGCCAAATATAACCCTTGGTTTGTTTGCTGGTGCATTGATATTCAAAGCAAAACATGATTTAGATAATGCAAACAATATCTACTAACTACTAAAATAAATGAAAAAAAATAAATAAATAAAATTAAAAAAAAAAAAAAATTTTTTAATTTTTTTTTTTTTTTTTTTTTCAGTACCATAAAAGGCATGCACGCGAGGGTGATAAACTAATAATTTTTTTTATTGGGCCTAAGCGGAAAATTGGTTTCTAGACTTTTGGCCACAGATCAGAAATATGACATCACTTGCAGTATTTCCCATCTCATTTCAGAGATTTTGTTCCGTATTTATTTTTTTATTTTTTTTTTATTAAATTGTTTTTGTTATTGATTGATTTTATTCAGTTATCAGAAAATAAACAATGACAAAGAAAACACACATGACACTAAGGATGACCCAAGAGTTGTAGAAAAAAATCCTTATTTCAATTGGGATCTTTGCATTAACAAAACAGATTTAAAAACTCAGCACAAGATAGATGAATTAAAAAAAACAAAAACAAAACAACAAAGACCAATAGAATTTAGTAAAAAATGGACAGCTATAACGTGTAAAATTTCAATATAAAAATACAAAAATTTAATAATTGTTACATGAAATTTGCCTAATAGAATTGTTTTAATTGTAAATTGTGTATAAAATTTAAATCAGAATCAGAAAATATTTGTTGACATCAGCAATTTATTCATAACAAAAGTTCTCCAGGATAATACATGGTCTCCATTCTTGGTATTTTGTTCTGATTTTTTTTTTTTTTTTTTTTGGTGGTGGGGGGGGGGGTTCCTAATGTTTAGTCTACAAAGGAACTCATTTGCAATAAGGATGTAATTCCTACTTCCTTTGTATACGCTCAAATGCATTTTCTTTATAGTGTATGTTTCTACTAGCTAAGAAAAACGGATTCTAGGAATGGTTCTTATAAAGGACAATTTCCTGTGGGAACAATTTCCTGTGGAAGTAGTAACAGGGCCCATTCAAATGTTTTCTTATTGCTGACATAAAAAACAGTTTTCTAGCAGCATGCCTGAAATACTGACAAATCGTTGTTCGTGGAGTAGTTTTTAGCTGCAACAAAGATTACTGCGCAGCCCAATTTTGGCATAGGTCAACTCATAGTTAACAGTCCAGTTCACAACATTTAAGTTGGCAGAGTTACTGGACTTATTCTACGAGAAACTAAATCCTGTATGCCTATCACTCATTGAAGCTTTTTGAATTCAGCAGTGTAATTCCTACAAAGAGAGTTCATACTTCCGATTAATAAGGAAGATTCGAGAAGATAAAAATAGCTTAACCACAAAGGAAACTAATTTTGTTTTAAATTCAAGCTTACTAAGCCAAGGCAATCTACTTCAGACTTCACAATCTCAATAGAAATTTCAAGAGATATTTTGTAGCATATTTTAGATTTCATTTGCTTTACATATTATTGCAGTAGTGCCTGTTTTTTTTTTTAATTTAATTTTTTAAATTTTGTACATAAAAAAACATCTTTCACAATGCTGCTTAAAATATAAGATTAATCTTTAATTAAAGAAATGCAAAAACAAATGTTCTAGTATATTGTGAAAGAATAAATTTAATATGAGAAAGGGAGTTTTATTTTATAGAAATTGTTTGATATATTATAGTGTATATTATATTACTTGTGTGGTAGAGTAACATTCTATTACTATTGTTATTATTGGTCAGACTTTTTTTTTTGGAAAAGTCTGTATATGCTTAAAATAATGAGAAATAGCAAATAGGAAAACATCAGTAATGATCAAGCATTTGGATAGAGGTTTTTGAAAAATATTTTGGTCAGAAATGAATAGTATTGATTAATATGTGTTTTTCTTTTCATTTTAGTCAGAAATTTATGAAGAGGTGGAGTTGGTAGATGTCAGTGTGGCGGAGAGCAGCACCAAAAACCTTAATAATAGTTTCAGGGTAAGTCTTACTGTGACCAATATAAGAATACTACTAATCTTAATATACCGTAATTCCTCTGGTATCGTAGCTTGGTCCTCGGGAAGATAGGCTACCGTCTCCACATCACCGAGGGGCAATAGATTTTACCATTCCCCGAATCTAGAGCAGTTAATATTTGTTTTATATACCTCATACACATATTCTACAAGGCCTAAAAAGTACTTAATTAATTCCTAGCCTTTAGAGGCATACTAACTAGGGCCTATGCGATGAAAGGGTGTGTACAGTAGCTCTTCTTTGCTCATTTCCTCAATTTCAACCGATCTGACAATATTTGTCGACTATTGACAAGACATATTTAATTTATCTTTTGGTGCTTTTACTATCGGCTTTGTCATGAAGTATAGGCCTAGGCTAGTCTTTCTTAATACAGGAATTCAAACCGACAGCCTCCATAATTATTGTTTATCGTCTACTCGCTGATCTGTGACGCGGTCCAGGGCCAATTTCTTTCAGTGGGGCCAAGAGTTTGCACCACACGACAGGTCAAAAACATACTATTTTTCAGGGGATTAGTACTTTTTATTGCCCACTTGCCAATCAGATGCCTAAAATCTATGTATGAGGTATGTAAAAGTTTATATTCCATTATTCTGACCTGTTTTATAATTGATATTCAAAATGGAATGGCTTAAATGATGTTTTTTGTGATATCAAAAAGCTGTTTTGTTTATCATTTTATGTTAATCTCTAAACCTTATATTCATGGGAAGAAAAAAGCTTAGTTTCTATTTAAAGTGATGAATAATTTAATGTTTTAATTGAATTTTGATGGTGTTTCCAGATGTTAATACCACATACATAGGTTCTAGGCATCTGATTGTTCAAGAAGCTGTCAATAACTTCAACCATCACTCCTGTGATGTAGGTTGATTTTTTCCCAGGGAAAAAGTATTATCATTATTTTGCCCTGTCACAATGTGTAATCTCTATCTTTGCTATGTAATTTATGACGCGCACGGATGGTAGTGTACGCAACCGCTACGACAAAGAGAGAGATCTGCCCTGCGCTCGCCTAGGCCTAGGAAGTAAGCCTAGGCCTACTTAGTGTGTACTCTTTTCATTACATTTTTAGGTCTCATAGAATCTGTGTTTGAGGTATAAAATAAATATTGACTGCTCTATATTTGGGGAAAATGGAAAGATAGTCTACGGTCTCCACATCACCTTGTGGCAATAGATTTCACCATTCCCCTCATGAGCAGTCAGTATTTGTATATTATACATATTTGAATTAAGTCCAGACCTGTTATTAATTGATACAAAATGGAGTGGATGATGTCTGATACTGTATTAAAAACCTTTGCATATGATATTATGTTTATAATAACCCTTGGAATAATGTGCATGCCTAAATTAATATTCAATTGGGAATTTTCATATTGTCCCCTTTATTTTTGTCCTGTGAAACCAAAACCAAGAAAAACCATATAGCCTGGTACTTGGCATTTCCTTGTTTATTCATGGAGAATCCTCCATGGTTTATTAAAGCACAATAGGCCTATAAACATGAATATTTGTTATGAACCTGGTATTATGATTTCACTGTATTTGTGATTAGAGAAGCCATCACTAAGGTAACAAACCATTTACATTTATAAGACCAAGCAAGAAAACATTCAATTTATATGATTGAACTAACGTGACTAAAGAGAACAAAGACGCTAATAATAGTCCTTTTAAGTTTAGTATAAATAGTAAATCTCTTTAAATAGCTTTAAAATAATTTAATAAAGCTATTATTAAGTGTATTTCATTCCTTAGCAAAATAGTATAGAATTCTATATAAAGCATATTTTACTGCAAAAACATCATTTTGGTATTGTTTTGTATCCAAAACTTGTTATCATACGGAATATTTATTTATTTAAAAATCTAAATGTATTGATCTTTGTGACTGCCGTTGATAATGGTATACATTGGAAAAATTTACTGTTATTAGAAACAATAGGAGATTCCGCCACAACTTTTTCATTAGGACTAATTTAAAGTCAAACCACACTTCTCTGAAGGCGGTGATTACTATGCAAGTTTGCCCACTTATGCTGTGATCGGAGAAATCGGCCTTCTCGTTGGGGATATACAGTACCCCACCCCATCGGACGAATCCTCATGCCACCACTGCTGTCTAGGGCTCATGCATAAATTTTCTGTTTGCTTGAAAATCTAACATTTCCAACAGAAACCTCAGTACTGCAAAGTATCTGATGGCAGGTTGTCTGAGTCTTCATTGTGTTATTTTGGATTGTTTACCCTGTTTTGATCTGGGGAATAGTTATTAATATACCATGGTATCTCTTACAGCAGTAATCAGATACTTCTGGGGAATGAAACCATATCTTAAAACATATTGTGTTATCTCGACTTGTGTCGTTGAGCTCAATATAGTATTCAAGCCAAAAAAAATTGAAAGACTTCATGCACAAATACATGGCAACCATTATTGCTTGTCCATAAGTAAGTACAGTAAAACGTCAATTTTACGAACGTCGATTTTATGAATAGTCGATTTTACGAATGGTCTTTGCCCCTGATGACATCATCGATCAATTATTAATTGATATGATTAATTTGTGAGTCAAACTTTCATGTCTGATTGAAAAATAAACATCCTGGACTCATTTATGTCCGACCGCTTTAACTAAATGATATCCAAGAGCGAAGTCAGCTGCCAAGGTCTTCGTCAATAAGTACAATCTCATGAGCGTGTGAAAACGAGAATCACATGGTTTTTCGGTTATACAAATATTATATGCGTACAACTGGGACAGCTCTATAATATTGGTGTCTGAGGCATAGCTAAGCCATTTGTAGTCTTTCAACCTCATCGTTTTCATCTTTCTGGGCATTTTTGTTCCCTCCTAATTGTTTGAATTTATGAAGTGATCATATTAAATATCATGTATGTTTTGTAAGACTAAGCAGTGACTCCTAAAGACCTATTATCTAGGTTTGATATGATGTGCTTTTTTAACCTGAACAGTGCAGTACAGTACCTGTAATCAGTTTTTATATATTTTTTTAAATTGTAAATTATTTACATCACTTGTGAGTTTTAGTTGCAAGACCCAAGTGTTCATGGATATGAACTCTGTTGTAGAAAGGCAAGTGAAAGCGCCTATAGGAAGCTGCTGGCACGATTTGACCCGTTACTGTAGGTGAGATGAATGTTGAATAAGTTTGAGATGTTTACGAGTCAAAACATTGTTTTTACTTTAAATGTCATATTTTTAATACCTTTCATAATTTTTTTAACTCTTCTTCCAACTCTTTAAATTTGTAAACATGCTCTATAATCCGTTGTTTACGTCCTGAAATTACCATGGTTCAGCGTTGTCAATTCATACGCCAATACAATCTCGCGATTTTTTTAGTAATTTCTTAATATTGCTTTGAATATTTCTTCATAAATCTGTCCACTGAATGGTAATCGTCTTAATTTCTGGTTTTCGCTGCTAATTTCTGGGCCATCGTGAGTAAATTTATTACTATTTAATTGTGATTGCGGTTTTCTCAAACTGGCAGTAATCCATTGATGATGACAGTCCATTCATATTCAGACTGGAAATTAATGGATACAATAATCTTAAATTGAAAATATTATCTAATATAATCTGGTCATAATATATAGCGCCTTTCTTTACAGATACGAAGCCCTGTAAGTTTTTCCCTGGTCATTGGGTCCTCATGCTTAAGTGTTGCTGCCATCTTGGCACAAGAGAAAGCCACTCCACAAGGTACCGTACCTATTTATACTCCTGGGTGGAGAGAAGCAATGCAGATAAAGTGCCTTGCTCGAGGACACAAGCGAAATCCACAGCGAGGGATTGTAACCCCGACCTCGACGTTGGGAAACTAAACCGTTCCCACTGCACCAAACCGCTTCCACAAAAAAAAAATTGGCGCATGGCTATAAAACTTTTTTATTATTTATATGATAGATTCTATAGTTTATCCATTGTCATGTTGTGAGATGGTTACTTTATTTATTATAAATTTAACACAAATTCACAAAGGAATTATTTTGTAATTAATGTTATTTTTGCTGAAAATTACTCCTAAAAATTCCTTGCTTACTTCATCCTAGGTAGGTTTGCTGCCAAAATGTATGGTTGACCCTCATAGAACGTATTTGAAAATTGGTAATATACAATTAACTGATCTACCAAGTGTCACAAATCTGATGTTCCATTGGCTTCGAGAGAACTCTACTAGCTTCGTATACATTCTTATAAGTTTGCTTTAATTTACAGTAGCCCTAATTTTGTCCTCGCGGTATGGACTGTTGTTTGACTCTGAACCTAAAATTCAATTATTGATTCGTCTTGCTCCACCGGAGTTTAACCTTAATCTAGTCTTTTTACATATATATCAATGGTTTTCTAATTACGTACGACGTAAAGTTAGCTACAAGGGTATTGGATCTCACCGTTGGGACTTGTGTGCTTATTAATGATGGATTTGATTAGTGAGGAAATGATACTAATTATATTTGCTAATGATAATTGCATTCAAATTATATCACTCTCCTTAATTGAAATCTGGTCTCATGATAGCAGTTACCTAGATCTTTTTCATCACCAAAAATTGGCAAAAATAAACCAAGATGACGTCATTAACGAGATATGATTAGAAGAAAAACAGGTTTTTGTAAACATATTCAGCAATATTGTATATTGGACAATGCACTTAAAAAACATTTTGAGTACACACAATCCAAAATATAAAATGTTCCCCTTTCTCAAGAAGAGATTTCCAAATGACCAGAATCGCAACAACCAGGTCTTGGAGCAGCAGTGTCTGCACTAGCAGGGAGTCAGGGGAGGTTTTAAGATATTCCAGCTGCCTCTTTCAAGGATATCCCAACAAGTGAACCTCCCTGACCCCCTTCCCCCTTAGAAGAGGAGATACTGTTTCACATGACTTTCAACTGTGAACCAAAGAATGCGGTTTTGACAAATTACAAGCATTTGTGTATTCATTCCGGCCACATTGATGACGTTTGCTAATGAAACTATAATGAGTGGAGAGAGAGTGGAGATCCGTATTACGTAAAAATTACCCATAAGCCACTTCACATATCCGTTTCCAAGCAGGTGACAATGAGTATTGTATCCCGGTATAAAAACATACTGTACATTTTTAATACCTATGTTTAAAATTTAAAGAAATGTCAGTTTGTGCTGTTGTGTGTCAGAAATTGGTTGACAATTGTATGTACGATAGAGTTATTAATCAACTTCATTCCATTTCAAATATGAAATAATGTATATTGTGTCCGTTTTAGCCTGAAATTATTTTAGCAGATTTTGATGGTGTTATTTGACACATCTTAATCTTTTTTGTTTTTTTATCTATGTGCCACATTGAAAAACAGTACACAAGTTCTGAAAATACATGGTAAAAGGAAATCAATCAATATATAACATGAAGTTATAGATATAGTTAAGTAAATGTTGAAATGTAAGCCTCTTTGTTAAATTTGAAAAGGCTACTCTTATTTTGTAATCATGACATTAAAATCAAAATGTACTAATGTAATATAAATAAAATTTAATTAAAATGAATTGAAAATCTTGAAAAATATTTGATTTGGTTACTCCACAAAAAAGGTGATTATCTAATTTTGTACTGTAGTCTAGCGAGGGCGCTATTTAATTCTGGTATAATATTAGTATGAGAATGGCTTTATAACATCTACAAATATGGCTCATATTTCACCTTGATTGCCGAAATGTTGAAAAAAATTAATCAATAAGTCAACCAAAGGACAGCAATTTCCGATTCCCAATAAATCAAATATAGTCACACGTATAATTATAATAAAATAAAAAATCTTTGGTTACAATACATTCACCAAGAGTGATCAGTGATGCTTAAATCAAAGTCTCTATGAGGTTTGGGAAGTGACATTTTCTCCAGAATTAAACCCAAGACAATTTGACTACTAAACCAGCTCTATTCGACTTACTTATAAATATTAAAACTTGTATTACCATAAAATCAAAGTGTCAAATATATAAATATAAATATTACTTTTAAGATAGCATCAGTTATTAACTCTAGTTTGTTCATTCAGCTCTTCGAATACAGTAACCCTCACATGAGTAATGCAGGGTAAGGGATGCCAATTTGCTGCATTGTTGCTGCCATAGTCACTCAAAGCCTAGCCAAAATTTTTAATTTCTTTTTTAAACAGATACATTTTTTTTTATTCTGTTTAATTGTGGTGAGTGAATCACTATTTAATACAATTAAAATTATAAACATTTTCTCAGAAACTCAAAGAAATGTTGGCAAGAACACCGTAATAGATAAATCCATTTGTGAAAAAGCATATATTATAAAACATCTTAGATAAGATGAACAATATTAAAATATTCATGTGTTTGTAATATGTCTTGTTTACATGAAGTTTTAGAATGTGGATGAATCGCACAAAGGAATTTTTAAAATGGCAGCATGACAAGACATACAGAAGGCTGAATACATTTAAGATAATATGAAATATTAATGGCTAAATGATATCAAAATGTGGATGACACTCATTCGTCATCTTTTGAAAATAATTACCATGTTGGCTAGCAAGTGCTTTTCAGTAGTAATTTTCCATTTACGAAGACATTTTCACATTTATGCAAATACATTTTTGTCAAATTTTATACAGTCACGAACCATAATGTCTAATAACTTGGTGGAAAAATGCCATTAAACAAGAAAATTTGTCTCTGGTAATGGAACAACATTTTTTAAAAACGCCAGATACAAGTTTACTTATCTCGACAATTTTTTGCTGTTATTTTTGCATATATTTTGCAGTTAAAAATTTAACATTTATTCCGAACAGCAAACCATATGTCTTTTGGCAGCTTTTTGCATTTATTTCCTGTTTTTTAATCCCTTCTGAAGCAATATTATTAACTGTGGAGGCCAGTACAAATTGGCCATCTTTTCCATATTAAACATAAAACACAACAAACATGAATTAGAATAAATGTATCTTCTAAACTGCCAGTCCAGATTCATGGTCTGCCGAAAGGCAATCAATTTTCAGTGAGTATATCCTCCCACCAGTCTTTCTGTTACTGTTAACCGGGCATTTGTAATGCGCCTTTCCTTTAGGTTGCAAAGTGCAAGACAAGTTTGCTCCAAATACGAAAAAAAAAAATACAAAATACGAATGAACTTTAATATCTACCTTAATAATTAATATCTTAATAATTATTATCTTAATAATTAATAATGATATTAATATCTTAATATCAGTTATCTTGAGCAAATGATCCACATTAGTTCCACAGAAAAACAATCTCATACCACACAGAATACAGTGGATAGACATCAACATAAGACAACAAGACATGCAAGAAGATGTGTTTTAAAGAGTTCTTTTGAAAATATTAAGCATTAGGAACGTTCCTTTAGATCATTAGGAAGATTTTTTCAGAGTTGAGCAGCATAAACCGAATATGACATGAAATACTAAATGAGTGTACTCATTTTGGGATACACAGAGTACAGTTGTTTACGGTAGTCAATGTGTTAAATGTTATTTGAGAAGGAAATGCAATTGCCTTCAACTGACGGACATTAACGGTCAGTCTAATAAAGGTTGAAGTGAAGTATAATAAAATAATATTTTTGCAATTGGAGACAAAAGTGTAAACATGCAAGTGTACACAAGGTATGCATTTCAATCTGAGCATGCTCAAATACATCGGGAAAGGTTATCCAAACCATTTCGGCAGATATTTCCCCAGTAACGTACTTAATGAGTTTTGAGTAATTGTGAGAATCATTGCATCGGTTTTGTTAACTGCAAGGGGTGGGCGTGTATTAGTCACTAATAACATTACACAGATTAATCGCCCAACGGATTGGGCAGAATGTGTAATTATCCATTTAAAAATACAAAAAAACAAAGGCGTTTGACAT
>NW_022738561.1:263582-316137 GCF_011630105.1 Anneissia japonica
TTCTAGATGTCTCACACTAAAATAATTATCCATGATTAAAGTGAACCTTGCTGTGATAGACAGTGTCATTTAGATCTCTATGCATTAGAATCACCTAGGCAGATAGAGAAAACTTAAATCAGAGAGTAAGGGAGAATTCAACAGAACCGCTGACAATAGTTGTTTAAAATAGACATCAAGAACAGGTACTTGAAAATAGAAGATGAAAAGGAACCATGAGCTAGGTGAAATTCTAAATTTTGCCAAAATGGTGTGAATAAACCAAGCCCCCCATGTAGACTTGTAGTGTGCTTATAGTATGTACAGACTGGAATTTAAATAAGGGTTCTAGCTTGGGAAGGCCATTGCCTTGTATTGTGTTGATAGTGGCTGAAATGATGATGATGTTCTCATACAAGCACAGAACAGTAACAAATACAACATGGTGTGAGGTGCAGTGGTAAATTGTACATCCCGATGTGTTGGATGGTTGTGACTACTTCCTGAAGCGAAGTGGAGAGAGGTAGTCCTATTTATCCAACAATGAGGGCAGTAGAGTTCACTGCTTTACAGAAAGAAAACCATGTTGTATTTGCTTTTACTATACATAAATATTAAACTGCGCATACACATGCATTTTTGCACGCTCAGAAAAGTAGTAGAAACTACCGCACCTCTTACAGGAAGGAATTCACCAATGAAATGGCTTTATTACCTGATTAATATTAATGAGGTATTATGATATTAAATAACCAACATTTCATGGATTCAGTATACTAATGTTAAAATAAGTAGCTTGCAGTATGTACTATTTTCAATACCATTTTAACGCTATATAGTTTGTGCTAAGAACCGCTATACAGTTTGTGCTAAGAACCGATTTTGAATGATGTGCCGCTCTTGCTAGCACCATTCTTGAATAAATATTGCTCTCAAATATGTGCTGCTCTCGAATAAACACCATAAAGCTTTAAACAGTTCTGTTAATGCCACTTCACATATTAGAACATTTACTGTATTCCACATGATAATTTTTTTTTTTTTTACTCTGTTATCATTCACAGTTATAAAATGAACCTTACTCCAAATAAAGAGAGGGAGGCCATGATTCAATGTTTCGACCTTTATTGGGTCATCATCAGGAATGAGAAAACTTAGACAGAGATTACAAAAAATGCTACAATATTTAAATGAGGGGATTAAAAGCTAGTACAATAACAATGGTGATTAAGCATAATGGTGATTATGAGAGAGGCAATTAAGTTGGGTAGATTACATTAGATAAACAATTTCAACTCTCTTGATGCTTTGAGACCACAGTTTAATTTAGGGTTAAGGCGATGAGCAAGGGCTTCTTTAAATAGTAAATGGGACCAGTTAGGAGAACTATCAGTTATTGCAGTGTTAGAATATATTAGAGATTTGAAATTAACAATGAAATCATCTTTAATTGTGTTAGGCAAATTATGAAGTTTTAAAATATATTGAAAAGCATCGCAAGACTCAATATGATTGTGTATGACACTGTTAGAGACAGTAGAATGTTCAGATACTTTAGTTATAAGGCACCTGTCTGTCTTACCAATATAGTCGCATTCACAGCCAGGGCATTTAAAATGATACACAACAGAACTACGATATTCGTTAGGCGTTACATCTTTGGTTGAGGTGAAATATGATACTTTTTTAGTTTTCCGTAAAGTAATGAATTTAACATCTTTAGTTAGATTTCTTTTGACTTGGACATCAATGGGTACCAGCAAACTGCTGGGACAAACCTGCAATGTACTAGTTTCAATTCAATTCAATTTATTGTCAAACATAGTACAAACTTAGCTTGAAGTTTAGGTTGAATGTACACATAAAATTGTCTAAAACGGTCACACATTAAAACAACATCAGAGCATAAAAAGGGAGCAAAAAATCGAGATATAAACACAAGGAAATAAAAAGCAGTTAGTTTCCCCGTCTGGGAGAGTACAACTGTCATTCGCTTCAAACTAAAGAAACTGGGGATAAGCTCCAGCCCTATGAGCCCTAGTGACTAGGAAAGGATTTAGTAGTTTAGTGTTATTGTCATTAATTTATGGTCTACACTATGTATAAGTAAAAAAATTCTGTCAACAAATTTACTCTTTTTCATGGACTATCCTGACATTAAATTAACTCATTTTGAAGAAAAGCACTCAGCACTGCTACAATTTACTCTGTACAGGTAACATCCACCAACGCTTTGAGTGGCATGGTTTTTTTTATCGGTTACCCACGTTCTGCGTCATTTCACTACCCGACAAACCCCGAACTTTATTCATGCATTACATAAATATTTTCATCTTGCTGTACTCCCAACATCACTGGCGCATGGTAACAACCAACTAGCAGACCATTTCCGGTCACACATTACTCTCCATAACGCAGCACCCCCCTAGTTCCGTCTCCTCTGGATTCCTGGCACAATAAGCTACCAAACATGTTTTGGAATTTTGAATTGATTAATGAAACATTTAGATTGGTAATTTCATATTATTGATTGGCTAAGTAACTCATTACATCTCACAACGTTCGCTAATGCTTCAGCAGAAATTATTGATTGATGGTAAAGTTTTAATGACATTCTTTTCTTCAAAACATGCTAGACGCTATAATTTCAAATTAAAACTAATATTCTAAGCACGTTTACGAAAAAAAAATTTTAATCCATTTCATAAATCTGCAATTTTCAGCTTGCAGTTTAATGATAAAAATTTTGTTATTCCATAAATATGGAATTTTCAACTTGAATGTGGGTCAGTCCCAATGCCTTGATTAGAAGTTGTGACTAGAAATAGAATACGCCTACACATTGCATTATAGCCAATCACATGGATGTAAAGCTCAGAATGTTTAAATTTTCAATATTGGGAGGGGCAGATATACAAAGGGTGCACAGTGGGTAGGGGCCACATGTCTCCTGGTTTCTCCACAGCTGTCTTTTATTTTTTAACAAAATAAATTATAAATTCTTTATACCATCTAAGAAATCGCTTTATGTTTGTATGATAAGTAACACATCACAAATCATTACTAAAATATTACATTTTTTGTCAGTTAATTGTATTTGTCTGAAATATATCAAAATAGTTTAGTTGATAGAAAATCCTTTATTTTTGTTTTTTAAACATCAAATATATTTATTTCATTCTGCTGCCTTTTGTGTGTTGATAATTGTTAATTGTATATTCATATTTAAATTAGATCAGTTTTTCAGCTGGAATACATGATTGAATAAAAAAGCACAGGAAATGGCAGGTGCTATTGTAGAAAAAAACATTCTTCTAATAAAAAACATCTCAAACATAGATTTCCCTTTCAAAACAGTAGATGCTACCTTATTCTTATGTAGAGTATGTATAGATTTGTATGACTACTTTTTACCCCGGGCTACCCTACATCCACCCCCAACAAATTTACAATTTGTAGCATTGCATGTTCTTGTGAGTTGTATCTGAATCATGTTTTTTGTATTAGGATGTGCCGCGATGACCAGAGCTGGAAAAAGAGCGCAAAATTGCAGTCATCATGGATGTCACAGAGGCATTTTTGGGGGAAAAAATTTTTTTTTAAAATAAACTGTTGGGCTATATCATATACAGGTACTATTTGGTGGTGGAGGCATTCTATCAAGACAATTTTCATGGTCGGAAGCATAAACTGCTTTTTTTCCAGGCCTGCCAATGACATTTGCAATAATACAGATATTGCATTGAAAAAACAATATCCAGAAATTTAAATACATTTGAACATAATTGTAGCCGAGTGGTAGCATGTAATTAGAACACACGACATTCTCTGGATTATCTGCACACACCATCAGTATCTGTAAAACCTGTCATACCTTCCCACACACACTTTCATGCTATATTATCATTAATTATCTTGTTCTTGCTATTTCGGAATCGTGTTACGAATCAAAGAGATAATATAGCCACGGAGCGATCTGGTGATACTCTATGTCGGTTGACATTTTCAAACCCAGCAATTCAACGGATTACTATGTTTTTTTTTTCACTTTCAATTTCATTTTGTTTTGTTTGCCACTTCTGGTGGAAAATTTTTTATTTGACGCTGAAGGCAGTGGCCGAATTATGTAAATTTTTCAAAAATATTTTTAAAAAAGGAGAAAAAAAAAATGATGTTCAATGACCACTATAACAAAACATATTATATTACAACTTTTAACACACAAATTTATAGAAGTACATCATTAGTTGTTATCTTCATATTTATTTTCCGAAAATAATATGTTTGGTTGGTATCAATATATTTTACTAGTTGATCAACTCATTTTGCTGGTTACATTTTTTTACAACTAACAAATTTTAGCAATATGTTGTTAGTGGCTAAAAAAAGCCCTGTCAAAATTATGTCTTAGAGTGCCATTTCCCACCATCTAGTGATTCCATAATCATAAATTTTCTTGCCTCAACCCCAACCATTGGTGGTGTAGACTTTTTGTCTATGTTCCTCCCTGGGCCCCCTAATTTCAAAATCGCGGATCTGCCACTGGAGGCCTGTACACCATGGATCATATCGCTATCAGATTTTAGTCTGTTAGACTTTCTTGATAAAAAATTGTTTGATCAAATAATATCTGAATTGGTATTCCTTGCTTCAGAGGTATTTGATCAAACTATACTGTCCATGATTTTTGGAAATAGAAAATGATTTACTTCCCAAACTGTTGGTTGCAAACCAAATTTGTGCTGCCAGTATTTTCAAACGAGTCATGAAAAAAGGGGAAAAAAACACAGTAATGATAAGTGTTGAAATTATTTTTTGAGAGCTATAGAGCTGTATTTATAACACAATTTCCAACTAAATAGCATATTTAACAGTATTTTGTAAACCTTATCAAATGTTCACAAGTATTATAAAATTCTGTGTTTGCTGGAAACCAACCAAAATTGCTAGTGAAATATCGAAACAGTTGAACTCTTGTTATCCTTGTTATCCATTGATGACAATCAGCTTTCTATATATCTGAAAGCTATACAATTTTAGCATTTAAAATAGATAGTTTGACTCATAAGTGGAATGAGATGGCCATCAGACCTGTACTAAAACCTGGCCTCTAGCCAATACAGATTGCTGCTAAAATTGGCCAATTAACACATACATTACAAATAATATGAATCAATAGGATAAATGTGTGAAGAATATTAAAGTATAGTTAGTTGGTTGAATGTCCAGTGGTAACCCCTATATCCTGTATAGTTTTTTTTAACCTGTGAAATGTGATATTTTAATTGGATTAATAATAAAATAATAGTCCCATGGTTTTATTGCACTTTCCCATCGGCCATTAGAACAAATTTATGTTAATAGCTACTCTAGGTGTTAAGCTTTTAGTTTGTCCCTCAGAAACAATTAAATTCTGAGGACATTTCAATAACATTTAGAATAGTGATTGATTGATTTGATTTGATATCTTATTTTATTATAAATCAAGTAACAGATAAAAAAAATCCCTCCATTAAAGTCGGACTCAAAGATTGAATGGTTAAATGTTTGATTAAATATATTGATTGATTGGTTGGTATATTAATTTGTTAATATATTAATTAATTGGTTAGTATATTGACTGATTGGTATAGTAATCGATTGGTAATAGTATATTGAACGATTGGTTGGTATATTGATTGATTGGTTAGTATATTGATTGATGGGTTGGAATATTGATTGACTAGTTGGTATATTATTGGATTGGTTGGTATATTGATTGATTGGTTAGTATATTGATTGACTGGTTGGTATATTAATTGATTGGTTAGTATTATATTGATTGATCAGTATATTGAGTGATTGTTTGGTATATTGATTGATTTTTTAGTATATTGATTGATTGATTGACTGATTGATTGGTTGGTATATTGATTGACTGGTTAGTATAATGATTGAATGGTTGGTATATTGATTGACTGGTTAGTATAATGATTGATTGGTTATATTATTGATTGATTGGTTAGTATATTGATTGATTGACTAACTGGTATGTTGATAGACTGGTTGGTATATCGATTGATTGGTTGGTATATTGATCAATTGATATGGTTGGTATATTGATTGATTGATTACATTAATTGGATATATTAATTGATAATGGTATAGGGAAAAAAATGAGCAATCTAATCTAAGTTCTCGTAATCTCAAAAGCTCCAATGAGGGCAGTATAATAGAGGTAGTAGAACTAAAAATAATCTATTTAATGAATTCGCTGAGTGTTTCTAGAACTCTCATCAGAGCTTAAAAAAAACCCCTTTTTTTTGAGTGAGCTACATGCCCTACTGCCAATAGTGATGATTCCTGGGGATCTTCCCCAGCCAGTGATGTTACCAGATGATTTTTCTTTAATCTATTATACTGTATGCTTTTTTCTACAGGTGATCAATCCCTTTCGTACCTTACATCTCATAGCAGATTCACGCAAAGACATGGAGGATTGGATCAGTGCTATTCGATCAGCAAGTAACAAAGATTTCTATGATGTGAGTTCACAGCCTGGCTGTTTACATATAACTGTACAGTAATTTGTTTTTCGAAGAGGTTCCCACTGTTTGCATTGGGCGCCTATGGTTTCCCCTTCGATACTATTTTTTATGTCAAATTTTAATGAATATTATGACCCATTTTGTTACTGATATTTGAGGTTCTGTTTGTACTGACACCCAGGATTATAGAGCTAGAAAACTAAGGGTGGGTAGGAAACATTTTATGGTGGGTGAGTGATAACATGGTAAACTCACAATAATGAATGAGTAGATTTTATGTATGGCCATTGAGTTAATATAGGTGGCTAGAGGGCCATGAAATTTGCTTTAGACTGGGTGGAAAACATCAAGCTGGGTGGCTTCGCCTATCATAACTATGTCCCTGGGCACTAAATTTAGGAATTAGAAAGTATTGTGATATTATATTATGATGACCATGAATATGGTATGACAGTATCATGTCCATATATGGGCAGTTGACAAATTTGTCGCATAAAATATGATAGTGTTGGTAGAGCATTAGAGGGATTGCAGGATTTGAACCCATAACCCTATTGTGAAGTGTGCACTTAGTCACTAAACCTTAGTTTCACTTCTAAAAAAATCTAATTCATAAATATGATCAATGTATTTTATATTCATAGTATATTAAAAAATTGGTAGAAACTGTTTCTTTTTTCACAAAAACAACTCCATTATGTTAATTTTACTCATTCATTGAAAGTTACGGAATTTAAAATGTTATTATACTGAAAATATTAATTAAGGAATCTGTTTTAAATGAAGCTTGTGTCAAAGTAGTTCATAAAGAGAAATTTGATTTCGCATCAGCTGCAGTCATAACTAATATTGAGGCACCATTAGTCTTTCTATACCTACAGTATATCAATTTTAACATACTGGGGTTTCTGTGTTCGATTGGTTACATTGTGTCCTAATTTCTATCTAATTCTGATCATTAATGTGTAAACTATAGTTGCCAACTGAGACACTTTATGTTACGTCTTTTATTCAGTTTGATTTCTGGCCTTAAAATCAGTATAAATACTGTATCTCTGTAGTGAAAAAGTTGGTCATATATTTGGAAATTTTTTTTTTTAGGTCAGAGACTAGAGTCTGAACTATAAATTTAGAAATCTATATCATATTTGTGAAAACATTTTATTTCAGTTTGATTTCTGTATATTTCTAGAAATCTATATCATATTTGTAAAAACATTTTATTCAGTTTGATTTCTGGCCTTAAAACCAGTATAAATACTGTATATGTATAATCTATATCATATTTGTAAAAACATTTTATTTCAGTTTGATTTACCAGTATAATCTATATCATATTTGTGAAAACATTTTATTTCAGTTTGATTTCTGGAAATTTCTAGAAATCTATATCATATTTGTGAAAACATTTTATTCAGTTTGATTTCTGGCCTTAAAACCAGTATAAATACTGTATCTCTGTAGTGAAAAAGTTGGTCATATATTTGGAAATTTTTTTTTTTAGGTCAGAGACTAGTCTGAACTATAAATTTAGAAATCTATATCATATTTGTGAAAACATTATTTAATCATCCCTTTAAATAACGACGAAATATTATTACAAATTTCTATTTTTGTAACGCCTTCTGCGTAAGTGCCATCCCAATTTACTAGAAAAACAAAATGTAACTGTACGTGGAAATCCAGTCATTGGTTCTTTATTTAGCCTTCCCAAATTTAACAACAAAAATAGAGAGAGAGAGAAAGAAATCAATTATGAATGGATTATTACATAAGAAATCTATATCACAGTCCCTCACATCCTTGCTTGGAAATGATGCTTATAAAATAGTTGATCACTCATTATGAGATTTAAACTTGAGTATTATGCAATACCCTTGAGATTAAAGAATATCCTATGGGAAATTTCATAGAAATATATTCGGTTGGTTTTATATAGCTCAGTTTAAAATCTGAGCAACTGAACAGTAGTCACAGATTTAAATCCCTTATGGAATAAAAATAGTTCTTCTCAAAAGTTATTCTCATCAGGGAGCTGGGTATGTTACATTTATAGTGTTTGATCCAGTAATTTGGATAATAATTTGAAGTGCAAAGGTATGTTTGGAAAGATGTGCAGCTAGACTAACATTGACTATTATAACCAAGTTATGAACTGTACTTTAGTAAGTTGAAAGCCGGTCATTTGGGACCTTGATATTAATCTATAACCAATTATTTTTCTTATTGAAATTGAGATTATTCTAAACAAGGTATTGATAACACATTTTTATAGGTAAGTTTTAAATTATACAAATAATTACTGGGTTGCGAGGCATGGTTCAAATTATAGCTCTAGGAGATCTGGAGGTTTTACTATGTTCTAAGATAAAGTCGATGAACATAGTAAAGCTCCAGATCTCCAAGAGTATTATTTTTTTCAACTACCTGTATGACCCACTTAAAACCCAGTAAATATTTATTTTATATACCACTATGGTACTTAGATTGTAGGCATTAGAGGGACTGTTACCCAGCTTTTAAAGCCAATCTTTTTTCTTATATGTTGTAGAACTGATTTTTTTTTAAGACACGAAAAGTATATTTGATGAAAAACTCGGAAGCGGTTAATAAGATACAGATTTTTGAATATTATCTCCTCTGGAGCCTGACTTTGACCAATCAAATGTCTAGAAAATCTACAGTATGTAGTCGGTATATCATAAAAAATTAAGCCATTGTATCAAAACGCAAGCTTTAAGTTTGGTTGTTTAGCAGATGCTAGTCACTCTAGAGTTTGAAACTTGAATGCCTAACTCTGTTATTTGGAAGGAGTTTTGCACTATGTTAAACTTTAACCTTTAAAATTTAGTATTAAATTCCTCTTTTGTTTAGATATATTTTTCTTTCTATTTCCTGTCTAAATATTGATATATCATTAAGGTTGTTATTGATTAAGTGTGATGAATGTGGATATTAGCATTAAAGATGGAATTAAAACTCATATGAAGTTAAATGTGTATATGGAGAAACATCTGCAGTCAGACTTAATGATGACAAATAGTTAGAGTTTTTAAAATTTATTCATTACTAATGTCAAAAAGCATTTATACATTTAATAGCAATGTTTATTAAGGTTAGCTTAAAATTTATGGATAAAGTATAAAGCCATGAGATTTATAATTCTTATGTGAAATAAGTATTTACCAGTGATTAAATGTTGTTTTTAGTTTTTAAATATTTTATTAAAGGTCAAATGCCTTCAATTTCAAGGTGGTGTGAACTCATTGAAATGACTACGACCTAAGTAACAAAATATACTGACTAAAGCTTTGTCCACACTAT
This sequence comes from Anneissia japonica, assembly GCF_011630105.1. NCBI lineage: Eukaryota > Metazoa > Echinodermata > Crinoidea > Comatulida > Comatulidae > Anneissia > Anneissia japonica. The sequence continues at coordinate 273,413 of NW_022738561.1, forward strand.
CAAATTTGTTTGACAAAAAAAAACTGATGTATGCCCATATATAGTCATGATGTGCCTATATATGGTCATGATGTGCCCACATAGTCATGATATGCCTATATATGGTCATGATGTGCCCATATATAGTCATGATATGCCTATATATGGTTATGATGTGCCCATATATAGTCATGATGTGCCTATATATGGTCATGATGTGCCCATATATAGTCATGATGTGCCTATATATGGTCATGATGTGCCCATATATACAGTAGTCATGATGTGCCTATATATGGTCATGATGTGCCCATATATAGTTATGATATGCCTATATATGGTCATGATGTGCCCATATATAGTCATGATGTGCCTACATATGGTCATGATGTGCCCATATATAGTCATGATGTGCCTACAGTATATATGTGGCAAAGACAAGCCAAACCAGTCACTCGTCGCAAATCCTGTTTCAGAGATAATGGCCAAAACATGCTGGAATGTCAAAATTTTGGGAAAAAAATATATTTTATTGCACTAAACTAACCTTTATATCTATTATACATCATGCTATGCTGTTATTTTTCCCATTTCCAATGTTAAAACAACAATTTTTAACGATTTGGTGATGGTTGCTGCCTGAGAAATAGCCAAAAACATTGAAGGCTGATTTCTCAAATATTGTTCTTTAAACAGCTGTATGATTAAACTCCTGTAACTTCATAACGAAATGTTGGATTTAAATGATTTTTCTTTACCATTTTATAGCTCTCATTTTACTTTTTAACCCTGTGTTAATAACTAAAAATTAATTTTTGCAATGACTGGTTTAGCTTGTCTTTGCCACATATGGTCATGATGTGATGTCATCATGACCATATTTGGGCATATTATATTTTTGTCAAGTAAAATTTGATAGGCTGGACAGGACTTGATACTTTAACTAAACAAATGAACTAATAATTTAATTCATTCATCTAATTAAAAAAATACACAGATCAACATAGACAGGATCATTAAAATTTAATTATTTGACTTACTTAATGTTAGGATCTGGGATATTAACCCTCTAAATCTGAACAAGATATTTCCAGGAGGGTCCCAAATTTATTTGTTTAAAATATGTTTGAACTTTTTTGTGGCAAAGTTGAAATGCATGTTTGCAGTATACAAGGCAATGTTTATTGTTTGTGAAAATGATTGAGTGTTTAGTGAGGTATCTCAATGGTTCAATTAGATTTATTACAAGTATATTTTAGGAATTTGACTTGTCATTTTCAATTTCATCCATACTCATATTACTGTAAATCTCCAGGAAAACAAAATGAAATTCGTTAAAAACTAAATTGCCAATTATATAGTATAGTAAAATGAAATTTGTTAAAACTGAATTGCCAATTATATACAGTAGTATTACCAAAAAGATGAGTTTTAATATTACCGTAATAGCAGAAAAAAAATTGGTTTGATCGGTGGTTTCTTACTTGACCCTGTCCTCCTTTTCACACGTCAGAGATGAATATAGATGTAGAAGAGCTAAAGAGAGCCTCCGGCAAAATCGTGCCGACATGGGTGGCGATTCGTTATTATTAAACCGGCCAAGTTCATTTGTACGCTGACACTTTGTGCATTTTCAGCTAATTGCAGTTTATCTGGCAAACGCAATAATGTCGTTTCCGGGTATTTATGCAAGAGTTGCTATGTTTTTCATGCTGTAGACAAGGCAGGATACACTATGTTTTTCTTAATTATACTAGTCATTCTGTTGGTATTATCCATCTACTGTTCTCCTCAGGTCCTAGTGATAATACTTAATCATGCTAAAACTTGTTTACAAATAATGAGTGAAGACCGTATTGTCATGAAAAAAATATCTTGAATTTTTTACAGGATTTGAATCTAGGTCTCTGAGATTGAAGGCAAGCATCTTAGCCCAACCGCCATTATTATATTTTATTAAAACATTTCCATTATTAATTCACATAAGTCACACATACAGGACATCCTATGGTCAGTGAACAGCTAGGTGCTTTCTCGCCACCAAGATGAGAAATACAGTAGTAATTAAATAATAAATTGCTGGCCCACCAGTTATTACATGAAGATACGACACTGCTATATGTACTACTTTGAATGGTGACTCCATGTTTCAACTTCAAGCATGTAGGTCATTCAAAAAAAAAATTGGCTTTCAATTACCCCGTTGATTATCGCAAAACGTACATTTCTGCTTCGTCAGAATTCTCTTACATTTATTAAAGTTGATATTTAGAATAAGAAACTAAAGTTCTGACAGGCAATTTGCAACGTATAAGTTGTAATAATTCAGCGATGACAGTGAGCTACGAGCTTGACGAAATCTAATAGTTTCAGTAATCTTTTTTGTCTATATTTGTAAATGTGAAATCAGATGGACAGCGTAGATACGGAGGAAACGCAATTTCTTGATGAACTAATCCGATAGCATAGTGAAATTGTAAGAGATAGAAACGATACAAATAGTATACGTTTACAAGTTAACTTGTGAAGAAATACAAGACACGATTATTGCATGTGATAGTAGTGATACTCTATATCCATTGCATCAATCACAGTTTTTGTATTTTGACCGATTTTCATGGTATCGTATTTACAAAATTCCTTTTAGCTGAACCACGGCTTATAAAACCATGGGCAACATTTTTCATCTCTTCACCTTAATCTTACAGCATAGATGAACAGACTTATGGTCAATGCACCTTCTTTTTTTACATTTATTTAATTGAATTCCCTTTATCTCTTTATTAAAGTAACAATATAATTATTTGCTATTTTTTTTTTTTATTGTATTTTTATATCTTATATTGTTCTATGTTATATTACTGGTAAATCAATATATTATGTTTATACCAATTTGTTTATTAATGTCACATTTTTTGTTTTATATTGAAGCTTATACTATATTAAATTATTTCAAAATAATATGAGGCATGTCATGGCGGAGTGGTTGAGTTGTCGCACAGGCCGTATTGAGTAAATGAGCTATAAAATATGGGAGCTCAAAAAATTGCCTAAAAATCCAAATTTTTTTTTTTCACTATAGATCAACAGTTTAATGTCTTATTAATCATGTCCCAAAGTATTAGTTCTGGAAGTGGTCAACAATTCGTTTATTTAATGTTATTTAGATAGTTAAATTCTGTTAAACAATGTATGCACAAATAATTTTGGAAGGCAATTACTCAAAATCATGTTTATCTTGACTCAAAGAGTGCTGTACTTTCACTTACCAATAACTTAGGCTTGAAATGTCCAATTTCAGTGAATGACCCCTCATTTTAAAGATCACATACTCTGGTATCTGAAAATACCAATAACTTGAATTTTAATTTTTGCTGCAACTTAGCTATTTTCCCACAACATGCCTCATATATTCATATTTATTATAATAATACTGTATACCATTTTGTTTTATTTGATATATTTATTAGAATATTTTATTTATTTCCAAATTGGCTGAGTGAATGTCTTAACAAACAAAATTTAGGTAGAGACCAAATGTTACATGGATGATAACATTTTCTATTGCTTTTCTTATGTAGTCCGGTAGTGAACACATTGGAGATATGCTTTCTGGAATGCATAATTGGTACGCTTGCTCCCATGCCAGGCCCACTTATTGCAACGTTTGCCGGGAAGCTCTTCCCGGTGTTACATCACACGGCTTGTCCTGCGAAGGTAAATATTCTTCATAATTTCCGAATAAGCCAAATCGTAATTCGAACTGCGAATGCCCGCATCCAAGGTGAATCAACATAATAAACCTATGTTGACCTTGATACGGGCATGCGCAGTTTAAACTACGAATAAGATTATTGAATTTAAGTATTATTACATGTATCATTAGAGCAGTCGATGAGTATTTCTGATGGCTTCTCTTCGTAAAAGCCTTGGGTGCTGATAGTGTAAGCAGTGAAATACCCAGTAATGATGTTGAGACTAGTTGATGGTGATGAAGATTATGATAAGTGTTGATGACATGACAAGTGAATTTGATGATTTAGGAATTTGGTGGTCACGAAGATACAGGTCATGAGGGGTGCAGGGAGTTGTGACCCACTACTACTGATATAAATAATAATTAAAGTAAGTTATGCTGATGATTGTGAGTGATTGTAATGATACAGTGACAATAAAATGGTGATCGTTGTGAGGATGATGATATAAAGTTGATAATGATTGATTGAAGAGTCCACCATAATTTTACAACGTTTTCCAGAAGGGTATAAAACATACTCTTTTCCTTGACACCCCCATCCCCTTCCCTTCCCATCAAAAAGCATGTAATGAAATGTAGATTTTTGTCACTTTGATTGAGATCATCATTTAATATTTTTATAAAAGAGTACTTATGCCTACACTTTCAAAGCCCTCCCATTAAAGCGTGGGGAAACATGGATGATGTAAAACATAATGAGTTGTTGTAAATGATGAGGATAAACATGATAAAAAGGATAATGATAAAATAACAATAAAGATGACAATGATGATTGATATAGAGGTGAGGTTATGAATGAAGATGATGATAATGATTAGGTCTAGATAATATAACTGAATATCATGATTCAATGCATCTCATAAAAACAACTGAAATCAATAACCACTTTAGGTTAGGTTTCATACAGCTTGTATTGCACTTGACTTTTTACCCAATGTATTCTTGTGCATTCTCAATTGATTCACGTCACATTCAGCTTGTCCATTTCATTTTTGTAAAATAAAATATTCATAACATATGAGGTATGTCATGGCAGAATGGCTAAGTTGTTGTACAGACAAATATTGAGTTTTAATTGAGCTCTTAAATAATATGCGAGCTCAAGAAATGGCCTAGAAATTTTTCAAATGTTTGCACTATAAATCAGCAGTGTAATATCTAATTAATCATGTCCAAATTCTAGTTTTTTTTTTTTTTTTTTGGTAGTTAATTCTACATGAATAATTTTGAAGGCAATTACTCAAAATCATCTTCATCTTGACTCTAGGAGTGCTTTATATTTACCAATACCTAAGGCTATGTCCAATTTTACCCCTCATTGAAATTAAGCTCATTTTAAGGTAGTACTTTATGGTGTCACCTGATAAAGCCAGCATAGACTACTGGCGAAAGCTTGTGTAATTAAATAATTTAGTCTCTCTATAAGTACTGCCAGTATTTTTATTTCATACGTCTGCCAGACAAACACGGCTCTTTCTACTAAATATATACGCTACTCAACTATTTGAAAATACCAATTTCAATATCTGCTTCAACATTTTGTACTGCTGCCACAACGTGCCTCATATGACAGATCGCCACAATATCAATATCTATGCTGACACTTCTGTCGTCGTAGTTCATAACCAGTCTGGACTTGATTTTTTTAGACGGTTCTTATTTTTTTGTTCTTCATTTTATCGATCTAACCATCTGGTGTTTTTTTGTGGATGTCAAAAAAGATGCAATGTTTTTTCATCAATATTCATTAATATTCATTTCATGTAATACTAGCTACTGGCTGTCATCTTGTAAAATAAATCAATATGAATGACATATTTTCAGCTTCATTAATATTCATATAGTTCAACAATTCTTGTCTGCCATTGGCTGCTGTCGCAAAACATCAAAATGGAGGATTTTTATCATGAACCTTCAAAAATATTCATATCATCGTACTAGCTACTGGCAGTTATCATGTGATATTTAAATAAATCAGTGTTAATATATCCAGATTTCATTAACATTCATGTTGTTGAACAATCCTTGTCAGAGAATTGAATATTCATATCATCGTCCAATAAGATTTTGCCACTGGCTATTAATCTTTAATATTTGAATAAATATAAATGACATTTTTCTCAACTCTCATTTACATTAATATTCGTATTGTTAAGTATTCCTCTTTTGTCATTGGTAGTTGTCATGTTCAATAACATTTGAATAAATCAAAATGGAAAGATTTTTTTCCTTAAGCTTTTCACATATATTTCATATTGTGCAATATCATTTGGCCATTGGCTATAAATCAATATAAATAACATATTTTTTTATTGTTCAATATTTAAACCTTATGCTCTCATGAATTATGTAATTACAATTGGAAATAGATATATCAAATGAAAACCCAACAACAATTACAAATATAAACTAAAATATAGTTAATCAATAATTTGGCATTTTGAAGTTTCATTGCATCATCAGATTATTGTAATATTTTAAATGCCTAACTATTAAAGTATGCTTGTTTTACTACAATTTTTTTTTAGTTTTTTACTTTAAATGTTTCATCTATAAACCAAATTTTATATTGTAAGCATTTGTTTTTGTAAAAGGTTCCCCAATCAACAGTGATTTACTGTAGTTCATTTTTAGTTTGTTCCTGTCTCATGTGTTCTTTTGTGCTTCATTGCTGTTTCTGTTCTGGTAAATGTTTTTTTGAGACAAATAAATCAAATGAAGTTTAACTATGCCATCAACCTTTGATCAGACTTACAATAACCAGGATACAAATTTTTAAAAAAATACATTGTATAAAACCTAAAAACCAGGCTGTCAATGCTTGGTCAAGCTGACACTGACCGTTGGTAACATGTCTACTCCTTTTTAATGGGGAGTTAGTCTAATCTTAGTAATTCTGAAAAACTCAGAAATCCTGTAATGGCTTTACCATAGTTATGTAATTTGACAATTGAGGTTGCTAGGTTTATATAAAATTTTTCATGTTCCTAGCAATTAAATAAAAGGTTTTACGATGGTAATAGCATACATCATTTCTGTAGTTTATCAATTGAGGTCGCTGGCTTTGAATACAATATTTTCTGGTTTGTAACAAAAGCAAAGGTTTTTGTGCAATGATGCCGAGTTCTAGATTTCTCAAGAGGCAACGCTCCATATCTGACATGAAGCTATCTGATTGATTGTTGCGATGACTTCCGATATTGCTTCACATTTATCCGGTGTCACTTCACCTTAATTAATAGTCAGGTCACATGACGAATCTCTCCATGTGGTAGCGTCGTTGAGCTCCGTCTCTGTATCAACGACCATTAACAACCCGTGGGTGATCTACCTACTCTATTAATGTGTTATTAACTTCAGTATCTAAGCTTGTACTCATTAATTTTGATATTCTCTATTGATCTCTGTATTCCTATTCTTTATACCTGCATATGTAGCACTCATCATAGGCCTTGAGTCAGTTTTCTTCTCTGATCATGCGTGTGATCCCTGCTGGATAATAAGTTCAATAAGCCTGCCTTAGGTTATACTTACAATAAAATACCGCAAAACATCGAATAGAATTATTCTCGAAAAATTATTCTCTCTCTTTAGTTTACAAAATTAGTCCAAATTAGTCCAAGTCCATCTCGGAAAGAAGCCCACGGGCTTCTTTTCAAGATAGCTGGGGCTTCTTTTCGAGCTAGTACACTGTACATAAAAATTCAAAGAAACAAAATAAACAAATAAAAACACACTTGGTTTTTGTACAGTGGCCCTATTTACTGTTTTACAGTATTAATTTCCAAATTTACAGCATTCATTTTGAAGAGAAGCCCACATCTTTACTTTGCAAAATTAGCCTCGAAAAGAAGGCCGTCCCAAAACGAAGCACATCCAAAGTTCGCAAAAAAAAGAACCCCAGGGCTTCTATTTGAGGTTATACATTATATATAGAGTAGACAAAATATATTTTTACTGAGAACATGTTATTATTTTAGCAGATAATACAATGTGTACATCATCGTCTGTTTTCTGCTTACCGGTAGGCTCGCAGCAGTTAATTTTTTAAATTTTCTCTGGCATACTGTATGATCTACGTTTTATAATTCCTCATATTTTTATAAAGATGTCATTAAAATTATTCTAAAATCTTGAAACCCTATAAACATAAAACATTTAACTTAAATAACAATAATATTATGCTTAATGATAATATGTTTTAACATAGTAATGTGTTTTTTAACACAAAATTGATCACTTAAATTGATCCAATAATTTATCAGTAATACACAAGAGCTAAAAATTTAAAGCCAGTCCAGTCTTCCAGTCTTTAAATCCTGGGACTGTCTACTAAATAATTTTTTGGTCTAAAAAATGCTTTGTGTTTTTTTTTTTGTCTCTGGACTTTATGTGCAGTGGATTCTGAGGAAATTGGTACTGTTTCATTGATTGATTTTGTTTTCCACTGAAGGAAGGAATTCAATTTTTTTATTTCGGTTATTAATTGACTATTGATCTTCGGGGTTTTTTTTCAGTTTGCAAGCTTAAAGCTCATAAACGGTGTGCAGTGCGTGCTGGGAACAATTGCAAATGGACGACCTTGGCATCCATAGGAAAAGATATAATTGAGGAGGATGATGGTGGAGTAAGTACAATACAATAATCTTTAAAATAGGTGCTAGTATAGCTCCATAAAAAAAATGGAAATATGTTTAACAAGTATAAGTATGATGAACTCCTCAAAGGAGTTGCCATTATTTTTACTAAATTACATTCCCTTAGGAATGGCTACATTCCCCTGAGTCCCCTTTAGTTTGCTTTAGCCCCAGTTAATGGTCAGCAAGTGCATTGTATTCCATAAGGATTCCTACATTCTCTTCAGCCCCCTCCAACCCAGCTAATAGGAAGCAAGAGCATTAAAGTTGGCGTTGTTCATCATCTTGAACCCCTCCAGTCCAGCTAGTGATCACCAAGTGTATTAAGGTTGGCCATATTTCTCCTCTGAAACTGCTAGCCCCACCTAGCTACTAATCAACAAGTACATCAAATTACCCTGAGAATGGCCACTTCAGCTAGCTAAAGCTAATGGTCAGCAAGTGTATTAAGGTTGGCCATTCCTTCTATTCCGCCTCTCCAGCCCCAGCTAAGGGTCAGCAAGTGCACATAAGAATGGCTGACCACATCATTCCTCCTCTTCAGCCTCTTGGCCACAGTTGAGGGTCAGAAGTGCATGAAGTTTGGCCACTTTCTTTGTCTTCAGTTCCCTGCATCCCAGCTAATGGTCAGCAAATGCGCTAATGTTGACCACGTTCCTTCTCTTCAGCCCCTTCCAGCCCAGCTACAGTAATAGTTGGCCACATTCCTTTTCTTCAGCCCTCTCTAGCCCAGCTAATAGTCAGCAAATGTACTATGGTTGGCCACATTCCTTCTCTTCATTCTCCTCCAGCCCAACTAATGGTCAATAATGTGCATACAAGAATGGTTGGCCACGTTCCTTCTCTACAGTCTCCTCTAGCCAAGCTAATAGTCACCAAGTGCATTAAAGACAATCAAGGGTAATGGACTTGCTGATAGCATGTTTAAATTTATCAGGTATTGAAAGCTCTCAAAAGAAGAGATAAAAATAAATTACGGCTTATAGCGTGTGAACTATCCACTTTATAAGGTTACATTTGAATTGGCTATTTGTAGTGTATATTAATTAAATTATTATTATGTAGGACACTTTGATACGTCTATTGTTTTTCAAAGGGATATGGATACATAAAAATGTAAAGAGGAAAATACATGAAAAAAAATCTGTTAAGCTGTTGTATAAAAAATGAATAATTTGTTTTTTAGAAAAATAAAAAATTGTTCTCAGGCCTAAAGTAAAGATTTATTTAATGTTTTTCATGGCTTTTCTACTTGTAATTCTAAAAATGTTTTTTTTTTTTTTATTACGTATTTTTATTCTAATTATTTACAAATTCTATCTATCTATATGTCCGTATTACACATATATTTAACCATCTGTCTGCAATATGATACTAAGATGTTTTTGATCCTCATCATATCATAGAAACGGTATTCGTCTTGTGACAATATAGAATGTGTAATACCTATTCTCGCCATTGCGTTGCTAAACATTGCATTGAGTGAGAGATTTCAATTTTGATAGTGAAATTTTTTTAATGTAGGCCAGATAAATTAACTTGCTTTCTTACTTAAACAAAATTGTATACCACGATTGATGTATGTGATTGACAAGCTGTTACAAATCACATTGTGTTCAGATTTGTCTTCTTTGGATGCCAAACTCAGATATTGTTTGGTGTAAATGTATGGAGGTTAACAAGGATAAGTGTGATTACCATAATATATAAAAAAAGAGCTACAAGGCTACGGCCATATTAGTATTGATTGTGTGGTAATGGCGTGAGCATGTGGAGAAAGTGCTTTCAATGTGTTGGCGTTAAATAATTGTGCATCGCCTCAGCGTGCGAGTCATTCAACGAAGGCCTTTAATTTGGTCTGTTTCCAACTGAGCCACATATTAAAGTGGCAGTCACATACAAGTGGGCCCTGTAGTCACTTTATCTATGTCTATTAAAAATGTAAACATCCGGGGCTGTGTAAATTGTGATTGGGTGTGTTTTTGTATTACAAGTGTAGGCCTGCTAGCCTAGTGTAGGCCTGCTAGAACACACAACTAGAGTATAACTATAATCGTTGGTGACATTTTTGCTCTGGTAGACCTTTTTTAGTTGGATGTGATCGTTTTTGCTGCCTACCAGTTCCCGTTTTATGAAGAGAAATAAAATTATGAACCTTGTGTGTCATATGCAATCCTAATCAACAACTTCAGTGCTTTAAACTGTGTCATTACAATGAAGGATGTACACCCCCTCAAATCACTGCCCTACTTTTAATTAGAATTAATGATGTTTGATTTTTGTGTGTATGGATGTTACAGGGGATGGTGGGGAATATGGATTTTTTTTAAGGCAAAACAAATGTATTTTCAATACCAGTTCCAGTTCTTATAATTGTTGTCCTGTATGTTTAAATAGGTCAATGACACATTAATAAAGTGGTTTGGAATGGTATTGCAAAATGCATATTAAATATTTGTGTAGTGGAGAAGATGTTGCAAGGTATTAAGTAGAATGGTCTGAAGAGGAAGGGTGTATAGGTATGGGTGGAGAACATTAGGGGACAGGGGATACATTCCTCTCCCCTAGATTTGAATATAACGGACAGATTAAAAGAAAATGGAACTCATCCTCCACTAATTTTGCATATGTGATCTCGTTGTATTTTGGAGACATAAAGTGGGTAAACAGACATTTAAAATAAGATGTTAAATTTTGATTTTTTTTTTCTTTATTCTGAATATAAAAATAATATTCATGGATAAAAACACAATAAAATACCGAACGGGCAAACATATTTCCATTGTGGTCTAAAATATTAAATATAAAAATTATTCTTATATATAAAAATTATGCTCATTTCAAATCAGTTCTATGGAAATAATTATCTTTTTCACATTTCCATGGCTGTTCTTCGGTTTTCCAACATATCAAATCAGTAAATTTAAATTAATTTATGTTTTTGGTAAAAATGATGTTTGAAATCAAGTTTTGCAAAGTCTTAATCCTTTTCTCGTCGTTTTTATTGTATATTACGCCAATGAACAAATGTGAAGATGCGTATTCATGTTCACACAAACATGACAAATGCTTTTACAGCTTCCTAAGGTCGGTGTCTTTGCTGACGTAAGTAAGAATTCGCAGAAAACTATTAATTGTCGTAATGACATGGAATTCATGATTAAAATAATTTCTAGATCAATCAAGTAACACATTTTTTTTAAATAATTACTCCAAATGGCTTACAGAACGTGTTAAAGAGCTTTGCGGGTTTGTCGTCAGATTGTCGTAACTCGTACGGCTTCTTGTCCGATTCTGATTTTAATGTTATTAAGACACACGTTTCTTTGATTCATCTTTTCTTGGAATCTTCATTCTTTTCCGACTACACCATCTCTATATCTATGTCTTTCTCCTTTTCTCTTGCTTTCATTTTCTTATTATATTCTTTTTGTTCTCTATTCTTTTCTCATTTTCTTCTTTCATCTCTCCATTTCCACCACTTTCACTTTTTCCAAAAGTTTTCTCCAGTTATTCAATTTTCAATCTTCCTATAAATTTCTATCATCTTCTATCTCTTTTTCTTCTTCACCTCCACCATCTCATCCTTATCCATTCTTAATCCTTTTCCATCACGTCTTCATCCTTTTTTTCTTCTTTTTTTTTCATCTTTCTTCCACATAATATCCTCTTTCTTATCTTCCTTCTCAATCTCTTAATCTTCTAATATTCATTCTTAATATCATTTTCATTTTTTTTTTCATTTTCTTCCTCCTCATCTTCCTCCATCATTTTCTCTCTTTCTTCCTTCCTCTCCTTATCTTAATTTTCCATCTCCTCATCTCTTTTTCCTAATCCGCATTCTTTTCCATCGCCATCTCATTTTTTCCTCTTCAATAATTTCCTTGTCATTTTCATTCTTCCTCCATTGCTCTCTCTTTTTCTTCCTCTATCTTTCCCTCCTCATTATCTGTGTTAGGCCTATCCTTCGTTTTCCTTGTTGCCAGTTCCAAACATACATGTCAAACCAAAGTTTAGTTAACCAATTTATTCAAATTGTTTGACAATAAATGTATTCTTATTCTAAAGTGTATCCACATGATGCTCCTGACCTCTTGGCAACGCTTTCACATTTCTCTTGCCGATATTTGACATTAGCATCATTTGACTTTAATACAACAGAGCATGGTAGGCGTAAATATATCCACCCACATAACCTAATCGTTTTACGAATCTACGGTCACACTGTGAGATTTAATTTTTTTTAATGGAATATGGTAAAGTAGGATTTGCAAATGTACAATGATAATTTAGCATGCATCACTACGTATTGTAATCCAGTTTAATGTCTGTTAAAAATGTAAACATTCTGAATGTTCCATCACATGATTGGCTGTAATAAAAAAAAATAAATAAAAATGGTAATTACACTATTCTGCTATTTTTTTTTATATATATATATTTAGGTTAAATTCTCGATTGTTAAAGTATTGATCTTAATTATTAAATTTTTTTGATAATTTTTTATTTTTTTAATTTTTAATACAAAAATAATATTCGTGGATAAAAACAATAAAGTACCGAAAAGACAAACATACTTCCATTGTGGTCCAAAATATTAAATATGAAAAATTATGTCAGTTGTTTGGAAATAATTATATTTTTCACAATTTTGGGGGTTATCCCTGATATGCTCTTTTATGATTTGTCTCTGGTTCATATTTTAAAATCAAATCAAATAAAAAATGATGAAGTACTCATGAGGTAGTAGTTTCTGTAGGCTAATGTAGATTCAGTTGATGTATACAAGTTTTTTGTGGTGCTATCAAGCGTCCTTCTAGATGTGCAAGTGTCTATGCAAACAGGTTAATGGTGATGATAGCTCTTCTAGACACATTTTAAACCACGATAAACCATACATTTTAACTGTACTGTGTATGTTTTACGAATCTCAATTCGTTTTTAATGCTAAATTTCAAAATTGCAAACCCTTGTAGAATTATAAATTACATTACCGTTTACTATTGCTGTACTATTTTAGAGAAATACCATCTGCAGTTACATCTGGAAAGGACAAAAAAAAAATCAATGACAATGCATTTAATTAATGTATTTAAAAAGATCATAGCCATGCACCTCAACCTATGTCCACGCTATCAAATTATATGTGACAAATAAATGATATGCCCATATATGGGTGTAATATGACATCATCATGCCTATATATGGACACATCACACAAATTCATTGCATAAAATTAGATAGTAGGCACGGAACCTTAACAATGAGACATACAATTTGTTTTTCATAGTTTTAACAATTGGAACTTTTTTGTGCAAGTAGACACATTATTGTCGTCTTGCAATTGAACTTGTGAGAGTGAATCCAGTTGAACTTATAAGAGTAAATCCAGTGGAGGGATGAGTGATGAGCTAATGATAAAAATGAAAATCAAGTTTACGAAATGTTAAGCCATACATACTATATAAGACCTGTACCTATAGTTACAGTAAAGCCTGGTTTTGTTAAAATTACTACACTGTCGCTACAATGTTTTCAATACAGTTTCTGTACTGTGTAGCAGTCCCTGACGCAATAAGGGAGGCTCCCCGATTTGACCGTCCAATCTGCATCACCAAAAGTTGTCGGGGATAGCGTGTAGCGATTGTATGGAAACCATGCTTAAGTTATCAATTGAATTCACACTCAAAGCTGCTAGATAAGACCTGTCCTAGAAACTTTGAACTAAAATGTCACAATAGCACAAAAAAAACCAGTAGACACATGTTACAACTGAGGGCCTATTTGATTATCAGCCAGTGATCTATGTAAATAAATGTTCATTTTGAAATACATCAAATATTTGGTTTGTAAAGTTGTTCAAATTCTTTGTTGCTGTTTTCTGGTTTCCATCTAGCTGCAACTCTACATTCTATTGGATCTTGTAAACCTATTTAACTGATTTGTTATTTCTTGGAAATTGTAAATAATTTGCTTTAGTTGCTTTGTCGGTCAGAGGGTCAATCCTGCTTCTCTGTTTACTAGTCTTGAGTCTTAAGACCCAATATTTAAATCCAACTATAACTGGTCTTTTCTAAGAAATCTGTTCTTAAAAGTTAATCGATCATTCGATCATGCATCTGACAATTTAGTGCCTTTGCCATAGATTAATTCAATTTTCATTACAGATCATTTAAAGCGACCATAAAAATGTGTCAAAATCGTTGTTAAAATCAGGGGCGGACCCAGAGATGTCCTAAATGGAGAACCGAAATGCTTACCATCAAGAGACAACACTACCGTAGGGGGTCCTGGGACATGCGTCCACAGATTTTTTTTTTCCTAGATGCCCGCAAATAACCAGATGCGTTTTGGGCCATCAATTATTTCTTTTTCTGTCTTTCTTTTTTCTTTCTTTCTTTTTTGACGGGACCGGGGCAAGCTCGGCTCCCCTAAATCCCCCCTTGAGAATATTACACAAATATTATTCATCAAATAAATATGAAAAGATCAAATGTACAAGACTTTAACTTAAACCATAGTTATATCCTTGTCTGAGTTTTCAACTTCTATTTAAAGAGAATAACCTGAATTAGTGAAATCATTGCTTTTCACTGGGACTCTCTAAATTTTGCGTATAAAATCTTTATGAATATTTATCAAGTTTAAAATACATTTTGTATTTTGTTTGCTGGAATGATAACATTGAAAATATAATACTGTACAGTAGAACCTTTCCTTTGGACATCCCTATTAAAGGGACATTCCTATTAAGGGAACACTTTTTTCAGGTCACAGACGAAGGAAAGTGTATAAGTTGTTCTGTTAAATTAATTATAAGCCTTTTGGTGCTGTTTTTTTTTTTTTTTTCATTATTTCCTTTTTGTTAATTTTAATTTGTTTAATATTTTTTTCTTTTGTTTACTGACTTATAGAAGAACAACTTTGTTCAAACAAGTTTTTCCATGTTAAAAATAAAGTTTATTATTAATTTGCTTGTAAACCTAATAAACCAGTTTCAGGCACGTACTTTACATCGTCACCAGAATACTGGGGCATTCAATTGGTTTGGATGCAGTATTCTTTGATTTGTAATAATCCTACGTATGTCGTTGACTCAAAAATCTCCGCATTTTGATGTTGGAAGTCCATTATAATTATCCATCAATTATATTAATTATGTTGTAGTCGGTAGTGGGTCTGAATGTGTGGTCATTGGATAAATCAAAACGTTAGAGCATTCTACGGCTTACGTTAAATGTCCGACGGATTACCAAGTGAGATGGTTAATGTGCAATGTGTACCACAAATAATGACTTTCCAAGAAATTCATTAAATGGCTTTTTGCTAACCTTTATTTTGATTTGTGAATTAATGTATAACTAGTATTTATTGAATTTTGATGGTTGATTATGGAGTTGTTGGATATTCATTTGATTTTGATTAAATTTGTATGAAGACTGCTATCCGTAATTTCAGAATGTGAAAGGTTAAATCCACTGTGTTCTATTCATTAAAGACATTCATCCATTCTTTCATTTGAGACAAAAATATAACGTTGAGCAGTTGGATGAGAGGTATTGTTGCTTCTTGTGACAAAGAACCCATTTCAAACCTGGCCAGTGTTGGGTTTTACTTGGAGTCTTATCGCTTGGCTCCTCGAAAAACCCTCATTGAGAGTTAGGCAGGTTTAGGTTAAGGGCAATGCTTTCATCCGTACAGTATGTGTCTGTTATGAGTTGTTAAGTCGGGTGGCTCTTCACTGCGGCTGCCGCGGATCTCTAGGGGCCCAGCCCAAATTTCGTAAATTAGAATGAGGACCAATAAAGAATTATTAATAATAATAATGGTGGACTTATTGTCATTATATCTATGTGCATCACAATATAATTAATAGGCTGGAAAAAAAACCAAATAATGTGTCTCTAAATAAACTAGTTATGGTTGGCCGTTGACTCCGAACAGCTCATCTGCCCTTTGCTCAGCTGTTGATTTTTTTCTGCTGGGTGACCATGACACCCTCCCCTCAGCAGCCACTAAGACACATCAGTTTAGTTATTGACACTTGACTACTGTTAACTATGGTTATTAGATCTATTGTCATTAACTATTATTATGAGATCACAGTCATCAAAAAATATATATTGCTATATTTATAGAAGTAACCCATCCACCTTAACCCAGAAGACACCTGATGTTTCAGGGACCCTCTTAAATAAATGAAATGATATAATGCTCTATAAATTATGTCCCATTTAATTTTGAGTGGAGATTTTATCTTCTCCACAAGAAAATATCTTAAATAAAATTACATGGCATTAAACCTCCCTATCAGTGGTGTTGTTTAACATACCAAGTTTATTGATAGCTTAATTTGTTAGTGAATATTATTATTGTTAGTTATAATTTGGTTAATATTACGTTATTATTGATTACTAATGCATATTATTATTATCGACAGTTAACAATGCCTCATCAATGGTTGGAAGGAAATCTGCCGGTGAGCGCGAAATGTGCAGTGTGTGATAAGACATGCGGAAGTGTGCTGCGATTACAGGACTCAAGATGTTTATGGTGCAAAGCAATGGTAATAAGGCCAAATATAATTTATTGTTAGTTTCACATCTGGGATTCGAAATTATTTGTTAATACAAAAACTACAATATATTGTTGAAATATAAATTTTAGTGATTATAATGTTTAGGTAATACATTTTTTATTTATAAAATTTGATGCAGTATCTATTAACAATAAAGTATATTTTTTGTTTATGTATTTATTATTATATATTTTACATTTCTTCCTCAGGTGCATGCAGTTTGTAAAACTCACTTTGCGAAAAAGTGCCCCCTAGGTCAGTGTAAAGTCTCCATCATCCCACCTATCACTTTAAATTGTATCGACTCGGATGGCTACTGGCAGGCCAGTAGGCACGGATGCAACAGCCCCCTTTTGGTGTTCGTCAATTCCAAGAGTGGAGATAATCAAGGGGTGAAGTTCCTGAGACGGTTTAAACAGCTTTTGAATCCAGCTCAAGTGTTTGATCTTATGAATAGCGGGCCTAGGCTAGGGTATGTACACTGTACCACATAGTTTAAATTTGTTATGTTATCACAAGCCTTTGGCATATCCTCATTTAGAGGGGGGTTGGAAGGGGCTAAACAGTCTTTAGTACATTCACCAAAGATAGGCCACAAAAGTCCAAAGATTCAGAGAGTTCATTCTAGTATTTAATTGGGCAGTACAAGAGACAATCCCCTACTCCTTTCAGAATAGTTTACTTCCGTTTTTTTGATGTACACATGGTCCATATTGCATACAGGACCAACATCTTTACCGTCTCATGTAAGAAATGGTATGCTATTGAAACTTGCATCTCAGCCTTCCAACTTAAACAGAGAGCAGTAGGTGGAACTGGGGTCAAAGGTATCCAAAGCTCGCACCCACGGTTCAGAACATACTCAGTGGCTACCACTTAGCCAACTAAGCTAATCTGCTCTCAAGAAGTTCTCAGGACTTATTTGAAAATGGCATGTGAGCTAAAAAACGCACACCTATTTTTGTTTAGGCAAGTGATTATTTGAGGGAGGAGGGAAAATTTAAGCTTTTGTGGAATAGTTCGTATACACATACAATAAATACAGTACTACTGCAGTCATCAAAGTGGTGTTAGACGGTTCATAGCAACACAAAATAAATCCTAGAAAAAAGCATTGCCACAGTATTTGGGGTTTTTACTAGATTTAAGGGGAGTGATTTTCAAACCCAAGGAGATCTTTTTTTCACTCCCCTGAAGAGGAATTTAGGTGAGTGATGGCGTGCGAGAGCAATCACTCGCCTCAAATCACAAGCACTGTGCTATACTCAGTTTTGTTAGGTTAGACAAAATACTGGTAACTATAAAATGTCCTGTTGAACTCAGGAATTGCTTATGTTCATTTGTTTATTTTTGTTAATTCGTATTTGTTTCCCTGGATGTTGTATATTTTATGTCTTTTTATATTTGGACTTTTAATGCTAATTAATTAATTTTTGTCTCTTACATTCAACATTGGCTTTTGTGGTTTGAACACTGTAAATATACCAACCAAAAAACAAAAAAAAACATTTTTTTCTCAATATTAAAAAAAAAAGAGTTAAGAATATGAATTCATTACAACTTTTGCAAAAACTAATTAAATCCAATACCGAAAGTCATCCTGTTGTAGACTGTGTATTGTTAAGTCAGGAAAATTAAATACACAAACCTTTAACCAAGAAAATGATTGATCTTGTATTAAAATTCCTAGAAAGTGTGGATAAAGAGTAACTGATTCTGGCATAAAGCTCAAATTTGTCTACATATGTGGGATTAACAATTATTCTTTGGAATTAAGTGTAACACCCCTCAAGATTATTGAACATCCTCCAGGATTATATTTAAAAAATCCCTAGCTTTCCCAGAAAATTTAGATTTTAATGAAACCATTCACATACTTGTCGAGGTATGTTTTTTTTTTAATGTTTATTTAGTAGACTGTTTTTGTGCTATTGAATTTGAGTATTGAATGTAAACGTTGTGTTGAAACAGCAGCGTATTACATGACTCATAATTATTCTGTGTTGTTACTGACGTTCATCAGAATAAATGCAATCGTTCTTGTGAATGTGACATTAGTTAATGGTTCATATATGTTAAATTCTGTACGATCATTGACCAGTTTCCGTCGTCCATCAACCATTTGAGGAAATTCTTCCAAAGATTACAGAACAAAATTCTCTGACATTTTAATGGTATTCTGCGTTAGTGTGTACATTAAATACTCACGATATGTCTGATGAGAATCACTAAACTGAGTCACAGAACCTTTCTATTGTTAACTAGTTTCTTGATCTAGATTCTTGGCTAGTCTCAGAATGAAATGTATATTTCAATCCTGTTGTTTTATGTATTTTTATTTTATTTTATTTTTTATTGTATTTATTATAGGCACACAACACATGCACCAAGGATTTGTCAATAGCGAATAATATCACTATCGTACTTGTAATTGAAAATCCCTTTCACAAGACAAACATACACACGCGACGCTTCACACAAACTAAATCGCAATACGAGGCTTAGCGAGTGGAGTTGTTTTGGTTGTGAGAAAAAAATTCCTGCTACACCGACGGGATTGAACCCATGACCCTTTGATTGGAAGGTGCGTATCTTAACCATCAGCTATTCAATTTCACTCCACTTTTTTTTTATCTCAGGCTTCGTCTATTCAAAAAGTTTGACACATTCCGAATCTTAGTATGTGGCGGTGACGGCAGTGTTGGTTGGGTGCTAACACAGATTGACAAGATGGACCTCCACAAACAGGTGAGAATCTTTACTTATCGAGTCAACAGCACACATCGTGCGTGCTGATGGATTCATTATCGGTAATTGAATAGCACTCACTTAGAGCACGTGCATGCGTAATCACGCGTAATAAAGACATAAATGCTCCTTCACATCGGGCCGACTCTGATAATGTATTTTAAAGGGGGATTTACTTTGCACACTGTACATTTAACAATAAGCGATATATAGATATTAAAGATCACTATCTTACAGCCAATCAAGAAAGGATAGCACAGTATGTTTATATTTTGATCAGGGTGATTGGATTAATACAGGCTTTAGATGTTGTTTTGATGTCAACTTCTTTGGATGCCACTTTAATCAGTTGTTTTTCTCAAGAAATTTATTGATTAATGAGCATTGTAAGATGGATGAATTGAGGATTGGATTGTATTTGATTAATTGATAGATTGATTGACTGATTGTCAGTTGTAAGATTTTGCCATTGTAAACAAAATGAAAATGAATGGATACACCAAGTTCACTTATTACTTTAGCTGTTTATCTCACCATATCCTTCTCTAGTTCATTAGAGTAAATTATAGAAAATATATATTGTTTAAATTGGGGATATTAACACACTCCATGGTGGAGGAGAAAAAAAATTCTATGTAAATTGTTTCTGAATATGAAACTCTGAAATCCAACCCCCTTCAAATTTCTAAATTGCCTGAAGAGATTGCCCTCATTCCCTGATCCTGATCTGGACAAAGTGTTTTTCTATATCATAAAATACAAATTAGATTAGGCAAGACTTTTTTTCCCCTTGTTTTGCGTACTTAATTTTTTAAAGATTATCGGAGGAGGGCGGAATGAGAATAAAAAAAATAAATATTTTGTTTTCTTGTTTAGCAAATATTTTTGCCAAAATCATCCAGACGGAGGAGAAAATAGAAATAAAATTTTATTATTGAATGTAAAATAAGATGGTTAAATGCTTCAAATTTAAATAATTAGGAAGAAATATACATATCTTATCTTTGGAGATTTCAAGGCAGCGGAGGGAGTAATAAAAGAAAAACTTTTTTTTTTCTGAAATTTCCAATTTTTTCGTGGTGGCGGGTGCGCTAAATGGCCAAAAATAATATTTTATTTTCATTCGAAATCATCAATATTTGCAGTCGGTGGGTAAACAAGGTATAAAAAAAGTCTTGCCTTTTTGTTCATTAATGTACCACTGATGGCATGTGGTATTCTGTTCCTCCTCCAGTGCCAAATTGGCGTTCTACCTCTGGGTACAGGGAATGATCTGGCTCGTGTCCTTGGTTGGGGTACCAACTGTGATGATGACACTCTTTTACCAGCGATGTTGGAGAAACTTGAGCACTCAGGTACCAAAATGTTGGACAGGTACTAAACACTATTATTTATTTTTTTTACTGTTATTGCTGTTGTTCGCTGCTGTTGTTATTGTTAATGGATTTTAAGTTAATAACTGAATTTGTCATCCAATAGCAATTATTGTTACTTTTATCAATTTTTTATTATTATTATCATCTTTGTCATTCTTTTTTTGTTAATATTAACTAATGCAATATTCATATAAGGTTCATGGCACTTACTAATATAAGAGAAAAAAAGCAAAATTAAAGTACAAATTATGTGTCATGGGATTTTTTTCATAATTTTAATGGAACATGATTTTTAAATTTCTGTGGGCAAATTGTTCTACATGATATTTTTTGACATTGTTATCACTATCATGTTTTTAATTATATCTTAGATGGAGCATATGGGTGAATGAAACCGATAACTCGGTAGCAAATGAAAACGTAGAGGAACAAAATGAGAGGACAGAGAACATGACAGCGTATGAAGACTCGGTGGCACTCCACCTCGCAAAAATTCTACAATCGGAGAAGAATTCCGAAGTGATCTCATCTGCAAAGTAAATATTATTTATTGTATTTATTAATTTTATTATTTTTAATTATCATTTATTAACGCAATTCCCAAATTTGCATTTTTTTTTTTTTTGCCTACAAAGAAGCGTACACACCCACAGGGTTCTGGTTATTTATTGGTTTTAAATTGAGAATTCTGTCATCGATGATTATAGTTCATTTAATATCAATTTGACACAAGTGAAACAAACGTACAATGGATGAAATAACTAGGGAAGAGTATACATAGGGAAAGCCCAACACAATTGATCTAAGCTCCAGTTCAATTGATAAAATTATAGACTAAAGCCCTGTGCAGACTATCAAAGAACCATGTGATATGCCTAAATATGGTCATGATGACATCACCATATATAGACACATCATGACTATATAAGGGCATACAACAATTTTTTTGTCAAATTTTAATAGTGCTTACAATATAGAATGCAAATTTAAAAAGTAAAATTGATAAAACATTAATGAAAATGCAACAAAAGAATACTTTAAAAATTATTCATTTTGTATTCAGTTAGGTTTCAAAGAAATTTCCCATTCTTGAGTTCATTCAGGCTAAAAAAAATGCAATATCAAAAGAATACATTATAAAATTATTATTCTAGTTTCAAAGAATTTTCCCATACTTGATTCAATTCAGGGTATTCACCTGAAATGGACATTATAAGTGAATACAATTTTTTTTTTTATAGTATAAAGAGATTTGATAAATACCAAGTAGGGGCCCAAGAGATCAATGAAAGAGATATAACTGACTTGGTTTCTATCTCGCCTCAATAATCATTTATCTTATGCGACAGTGATGTTCTTTTTATTTCTTCGTCAGAGTATTATGCAAGACAGTAAAAGACTTTCTAGAGAAGATTGGAGAATCTTACGATTCAGGGACACAGTCCGGTGGCACGGATACCATGAAGGACAAGGTAAGAGGTCATTTACTAATTTAATAATTAATATCAACAACTAGTATGTTGTCTAAATTAATTACTATTAAAATCCAATACACTTTTTGCCCTGCATTTTTTTTGTCAACATTTAAACACTCTCTAAATGGTGTTTAAAAAAAACTTTTGTTAGAAATAACAAAAATTTGGGAATTTTTGTTTCCACGATTGTCCTGCAAACCCTATTTGACAAAGGAAAAAAGCTTTCTATCTACTCTTTTGAATAATATGTTTGGACAAAACTGTAGTACATAGTTTTCAATAGTGTTACGTGCAATACGATTAACTCTGATTTTGTGTGCGGTCGGCTGTCATTAGATCACCTTATGTTATTTGAAAAATAACCAAGCTTTATCAAAAATAACAACACAGGATCTACTCAGATAGTGGTTAGGTGATAGTCTAAATAAAAAGAAAACAGAAAATCCTTATAATTGTATTGTATTTATGGAATATATTTTTGTCGTTATTGTTTTTTATTTTATTCATATGACTGTAGTTATTGGTATTAATATTTTCATGTTGATTTTTAATTAGTATACTTTTTTTTGTTTTACTATAAATTTATTGTACATAAGTATGTAGTCTTGTTCTTGACATCAATCATCGGACTTGCTGCAAAGCACCTGTCCCTAATCAATCTCAGACACACCATTGGCAAATCTTTGTATATGTTGTAACATCAACAGTTCATTGTTCATTCAGTGCTACAAAGAGTAATTGCATCTGCTTTGTTTTAAATTTTTTATGTTACTAGTACAAGATCTTAATCTGTTGCTCTCTATAAAGTCTGGATTACATAAAATTGCTACAGGTTATTGCAAACAAGGTTTTATCGGTGCTGATTGGTTGGTCAAATTTGGGAGTTTTCCCATTTTTTTCTGGGACAGCTACTAAGTGTAATGATTGTAGTGAATGATAACATAGCGATTTTAATGGAAAACAGTGTTTTGTCTCATTAGGAGGCTTAAGGATTTAACCATTGACCTTGGAATTGATAGGAAAGCACTTTAAACGCCAACCTCAATTATATAATCTATCCATCTATATCTTGTTAAATGATTTATTTTTTTCCTGACTCCAACAGTGTGCAACTTTGCAACTGAAATTGAACTCACTGCTTCAAACTTTAAACGAAGAGGCCCAGGCAACCCCAGTTCCACCCGGAATGCCGGTCCCGGTGGTAGAGGCAAGCCATGATGGGGATGTGGAGGGTGCAGAGGGCAACGACAAGCTGGAGAGAATGCAGGGACCGGCAACGAAGGTGTTCAAACCAAGAGATGCACTGATGTCAAGAGCGAATAGCCTAAAGAAGGCTGTCAGACAAATAATAGAACAAACAGAAAAAGGTACAGTAGGCCTATGCTAGTTGCTTCTGTTTTTTCTTTCATATTCAGCATTTATTGCCAATTGTAAGTAAAGAAGAAAATGTCATCCATGTTTCCATAACTTTTAAGAGTAAAAAAATATTTTTTCTCTGCCGTCCCATAGCAAAACAATGTAACTCTTATATGATTTTAAGTTACGTTGTTTTGCCTAGCAACACCTGCCTGCCCCTGCCTATTTCATCTCTCTTCCCGAAAGTGTGTATAATACTAATATGATAATTGTTGTCACACTATGTCAGCCGAACCTTGGGTGACTGCTGTGCAACTGCTGTGAGTTTAATCGCTTAACGCATTGCTAGCCTGATGACCGTCGGTGGTAGTTTGAGTTGATCATCATCGGAAACAATCCATCATACAACATCAATGTCATGGCACGTCATCATGGTCTTGTAGAAACGCATTTGACAAGATTATGTTTGAGAAAACAGATTAATAATGTTCTTAGATTTTTCACAAACATTCTTTTGAATTCTCACCAGCTGTGGATGAACAAAATGAACAGACTAAAGTGCAGGAGGAGAGAACGCGAAGAGTTCATGGTATGCTGCCCTCAACTTCAGCATCATCACATTTTGAAGATATTAAAGAAAAGGATGATGCAAGCACTGAAAAGGAAATATTGGAAGAGGATAAGGAAACAGGCAAGTTAGAGACGCATATGAAACGCTTTTCTGTGTATACGTCAAAAGCTCGAGAACGAAAAAAAGGTGAGATAAGCATTAATTATGTTTTAGATAATTGATAGCATTGGTTATTTTTGTTCATATATTATTATTATTTTATTATTATTATGTCAGTATGATGTACAGCATAGTGGTAAGTTCTGTTTGCCCTTCACATTATTGTCACGGTCATAGGAACAAATACTTATGGAACACATCCCCTCGGTGGGAGTATTCCACATGCCTCAGGGGTATATTCTAGTACGTTGCACCTATGGATCAGTTCAATGACATTAAAACCTGCCAGATACACACTGATACTCCTGGGTGAAGAGAGATAACATGAATAAAGTGCATTCACCAAGGACACTTAGAAGTGTCCATAGTGGCAATTAAACCGCGACCTCCAGGTTAAAATCGGATTAAAATTGAATATCCGCTATGCACCAAAAACAAATAATTTAGTGATTATTAGTTAAGCTCTATCTCACTATCAAGTTCTATTTAACAAATATTTGTGAATTGGTCATATGTGATGATTTCAATCGGGTATTTGTCAAATTGAATTTAATAGTGTAGACCAAACTTTAGGCTGCTTAATTAGTTGAAGGATTCATGTATTGTCTAATTAATTTTTTAGATTAGTTAATCCATTTATTATTTGATGGATCCATTTGCTGTTTGATTGATTGATTGATTAATTGATTTAATTTTTTTAGTTGATTTGTGAACAGTGTCATATATATTAGGTCAACAGAGCTAATGAGTGAAGAGATTATGTAAAAACAAGTACTGTAAATATTTAATAAATAAGTAGTACATATTTTTTGTATTTTTTTATCATTTATGTATTGTAGAAGATGATCAAGCATTATTGAAAATCGTCTCATTAAAAGAAGTAGTAAAACTCTACCTGTATCTGTAATACAATAGGCAAATATAGCAGAACAGTACCTTAAAACTAACTAAATACTTTATATCATATATGTCATTAGCCTTGTTTTGTTTCTTTAATTAAAGCAGAATGTTTTTTAAAAAGTCATTTATAAACTATTACAATTTTTCTAAATATATATGGGTTTTATTAAAATGGTACAGAATTATTTTATTATTACAAGTAGGAATGTGTCTGGGTTGGTGGTTTTACTCTCGACCGCATGTTTCTTTCTTCTTTAGAAAAGGATTTCTCCTTGAAGCCCTATCAGCAATCATGCCCAATGAGACGCGTTAGCCAAGGCAGCACCTTCGCTACATCCGTTACCGCCCCCGTCAACATTGCCCAACGATTTGGAAGCATGGACAATCTTGAGCTCCTTCCAGGCAAGTTCGGTGTTGTCCGTGGAGCCTTTTTTTGGTCGGCATGTCCCACTGTCAGTGATCAACCTTACTAAATTAAATGGCATCCTGGTTTATATATTTCGTCACATGTCTGTCTTTCCTTCTTCCAATTGGCTACAATCACCTGATTGTTATATATATAACTGTTTTTCCTCAGTGTGACCTTTGAACTTTGTAGTAGCATGATGTTTCTCAACTCACCTTAACACTCCAGTCCTTAATGGTTTTTTAACACCTTGTTTTTAAAAGTTGAAACTATTTTACTTGATGTTATGCTGTATATATCTCTGTAACATTTTTTTTTATATTTAATATGAATGTTTTAATTGTTAAAGTTTTTTATTTTATTTTTTTTATTTTTAAAGTTTCCCTCAACTGTAAATCCCATTTAAAATGATTAAATTGTCACTCTCTCCTACATTACTTTGGTCAGGCCCCGTAACTTTCTTTTTAACTTTTATTATTTTTTGTGTCCATTATGGGTCATAGGTATAAGTATGTTTTTTTTTTCCTGGAGTGAAAATAAAATGAGGCTTATAAGCATTCACTGCTAAAAAAAAACTTTTTACTGAATATATTATAAGTATATATCTAATTTTACCATTTGTTTTTGATTCTCATCGCTCAACTGCGCGACAGGAGGCGGGGGCAGCAAACAGATGTAAGATGATGCTGTAGTGATACATGCTGGTTCCGCCCTCTGCATGCTCTGTAACATTACCCCCACCTTATTCACAGAATATTTGCATATCATTTACATAATTAATCCAAATATTCTGGTTCACAAGTTTGTAGAAATAATTATTTAAATGCGAGTGCTTCATTTCATTTTTCAATCTCATAGACTTTGTTATAAATAGCATGCCGGTGACATTCAAAACCTGAACCTGTGGCGCCCTCTGTTTGACGTTCCACCTTGTTGTGTGGAGGACGATCGGGTGTAATTTTTTTTTTTTTTTTTTTTTTTTTATACTGTTGTGACCTTCCCACACTGATAACGATTGTTGTTATCCAGTATATTTGTTGTATTGTGGAAGTGTATCATCATTTTTATGGTTGTATGCTGTTGTACACTAACAAATTTTTTTCTCTTGTACTGGTGATGTCTGCTATTCTGCTATTTTCACAAGTTTGTAGAAATAATTATTTAAATGCGAGTGCTTCATTTCATTTTTCAATCTCATAGACTTTGTTATAAATAGCATGCCGGTGACATTCAAAACCTGAACCTGTGGCGCCCTCTGTTTGACGTTCCACCTTGTTGTGTGGAGGACGATCGGGTGTAATTTTTTTTTTAATTTTTTTTTTTTTTTTATACTGTTGTGACCTTCCCACACTGATAACGATTGTTGTTATCCAGTATATTTGTTGTATTGTGGAAGTGTATCATCATTTTTATGGTTGTATGCTGTTGTACACTAACAAATTTTTTTCTCTTGTACTGGTGATGTCTGCTATTCTGCTATTATAAAGTATTTACCACTTTGTCTTATACTGGCTAATGTGTATATTATAATAATATATAGTTTTTTTATGATTTCATTATTATTATAATATTGCTTCAAAAAATGTTAGTATTGGTATAATCATCATCATTTACTAATACCATTATCATCATTATTATCATTATAATTTTTATCAATGTCTCTATTATCATAATTATTATTGCTTTGTTATTTTCTTTAATATTATATTTATGTGTTATATTATAGTGACATTTTTATAGTGGCTTCCTTATCATTACTATGGTTATAATATACATATTGTATGTTCCTATTACTATTGTTGAACATTATTTTTCATATTATTTAAAAATATATAAGGTAACATGTATTATTACTTATGTATGTAATTGATCGTGTTTGTTTAACTTTCTATAAAGGTATTTATTTTAGTGTAAGGCCTACTAATGATGACGATGGTGATTATGATGATAATGATTAGTATTAATAGGAGATTTTCATTTTAGAAAATGCTGAATAAAAATAAAATTCATTGAGTCTTCATCTTAGGTGGGTGTAACCACATTACTAATGACCAGTGGCGTATCTAGCAGTATTAAAATGGGGGGGGGGCGCGACCAAAATATGAGGGGGCGTGGAATTTATTTTCGGTGGCCATGCCCACTGAAAAATATTGCTTCTTAGATTCCTGAATACACGTTAACCTGACAGATATGTTAAAGTACATCTCTTGAACGCAGTATTTAAGAAGTGAGATAATACCATAATAAACAAAACGAAACTTTTATTGTCGATTACGATTTCTTCCCTTAATTAAAATTACCGGATTGTTTTAACAATAAATAGTTTTATTTTAAATAGGCTTACATCAACAATTCTGCATGCACCAGGAAAATTACTATGCTAGACCTTTAGAGGCATCGAATCATACCAACAGTTTTAGAATAATTTATGTGTGTGTCTTTTATTATGTGTGACAGCGACCATTTTAGCGACCATTTTTATAAATATTGATTATTATTATTATTTTTATTATTAGTTGCTGTCAAATGAAGGACGAATAAATACATAATATGGTGTTTTGATGAACGTCAATATAGGGAAGTTGAGAAAGCATTAACCCATTTTCTTGAGCATAAGCCTAGCCTAATTTTTTTTTGCTTCGAAGTTTTCGAATGGGGAGCGACTGGGGGTGGGGGGCCGCAAGCGAGCGACTGGGGGGGGGGGTGCCCCCCCCCCCTTGGATATGCCACTGCTTATGACCAATGAAACTCACTGTTTCTTTTGCTAAGGTAGATCTTGCCATATTAGATATATTAAAATATGTTGAATGTCCAATAAAATTATCTCTATTTTCTGGTTTTTGGGTAGGTATGACCGTACTTGGTACTGTATGTATCAATCAGATTGTCCTTTAGTTCTGTTTTGGTAGGTATAAATTTGAATTTGTTTTTGTCTTTCAGGTCTTGATACTCTGTTTGGGCCAACACTTGGCAGAAGCAATCCAATGCTAAGCAAAAGTAAGCCATCAATAAGTTATTAATACATCTACCATGAATCATCTAATCATAGTATAGAGAGTTTCAGGGTTTTTACATTTTAATGAGTTTTACGTTGCATTATTCACATTTCATATGAATATACATAACAGCACTCACACCACAAACTAACACTGTTAAAGTTAGTTTTTTATTAGTGTTCTTAATGGATTTGTAATTTATAAAACAATTATTATTTTTCGTATTTGTGTTGTATACATATTTTTAATTTTATGTATTTATATTGTTATTGTATAAGCAGGCCTTGGTAGCAATGCTCTTTGTGGTGGGTTAGTCAGCAAAGTGTTGTTAGCAAACGCTGATGCACTGTGTGCAGCTGTATCCCCACTAATGGACCACAACCTGGAATCTGTGTAAGTCTATCTTCTGCCATTTTCATTTAAACATAACTGTAACCTTTACAGAAACAGGTTTGTCATCATCAAAATTAAGAAAATAATGCTCTCCAATGCATTATGATCAGATATTAACTTTCACATGTAGTCCACATGCCATTATCATAATTTTCAAAATTATTATATTAGTTCTTTGCAATTCAGTTCATATGCCATTATCATTAACATAATTATATGCATTGTGGCCATATATTTATTTAAAGAATTCTAAAGTGGTAACTCTTTGCACAAGCTGCAATCTGTGTACATTTACTTTCTGGTATCTCTATTAAACATAATCTCTATAGAATCCAGTCCGTCATTGTCAAAATTAAGAAAATATTTAAAGAGTTATTAAAAGATTTCTCAAGTAAATAAGGCATTTTATCATCTGTCATTGTTAATAAACATAACCTCCACTGGAACTAGTCTATAATTTATATACATTTGGAAAATAGAAACAGAAATATTCTAAAGCGGTAATTATTGCACAACCTGAAATCAGCACAAGTTTACATTCTACTGTCTTCATTAAACATAACCTTCGCTGAATTATAGTCCATCATTATCAAAATTGGAAAGACAAGCTGGATTTATTTTAAGAATACAGAAAAACAGTGTAGCCTCTAAAATCATAGTATCACTTTTTTCCATTAATAATTACAACTTTTCATTTTAACATTGTCACATTTCAACACCAATTCTTTTGTGTTTTAATATTCATCCCATTTTAATGTTGGCTCTTAGGAGTCATTTACACATTGATAATAATAATAATTTACATTTATATAGTGCATATAGCATGAATGCCTCTATTCGTCATCATCTTCCATTACTGTGCATAACCTCAGTTGAGTATACTCGCACAATGTGTTATACAGCACTCATATATGTCGCGGTCAAACCCTTTACATCAACTAAAGAGGATTTAAAATAAAGTATGTAAATAAAGAGAAAAAAGGTGTGGTGGAAGGCAGTGCACGGTCTCATAGGGTCAACCATCCACCTGTGCTCTGGTGCAATCCCTGATCTACTTAGGTGGCACAAACAAAAGAGCAGGTTTCACATTTGCCCTGCGACAGACCTCAGAGGCTGAGACCAAGATAGTGGCCCAAAGATGACCTGCAGGCACACCATGTAAAAAATTATGATTGCAAGAAAGATCAATAAAAGAAATAATAAAACAAATGAATCTTTTTAGGAAAAAAAAATGTGTGTTTAGCAGGGACTTGAAAGAAAACATTTCCTCAAAGAAAAGCTGTTGTGTGTGTTTTAAATTAAATTTTAAATGATTATATAAAGTGTTATTATAATACTGTAATGTTCTGCAATGCACATGTACCTCGGAATATAAATTTAATGGCATTTTATAAATGGATCTTGTATCTTTGTATCTTTTTATCTGTAACCATAGAACTTTTTGCAAAACTGTTTTTCTAAATGAATCCATTGAGAATAATACAAGTGCCAACTATAATACGTTGAATCCTCCAAAATCCTTTCTTAAGGCGCCAAAGATTCCATCGGCTTTGAAAATATACGCTTGATGCGCCAATGCATAAATAATGTCATTCCTATATGGTTTTGCATAGAGCATTAATTTGTCTAGTCATCAATTTCGGGATTTTCAAAGTAAGTCATATAATCAGCAAAAATTAGGGGTTTTTTCCCTTTTGCTGTTTCCTCTGGATGTAAATAACTTTCTTGACCTTTATTTATAAACTTTATCTCAGATCATCATTAATGATGAATACAGGTCTCCATCTAATTAAACACCCCTCTATTTAAAGACCTCCAATTAAAGACCCTTCCAATTAATGACCACTTTTCTGTGGTCCCATATTAACAAATGTTTTTTATCTTTATCACTCTAATTAGATATTAGAGGTCATGGAAACCTTGGTCCCAGTAGTGGTTTTTGATTTTAGGGAGACTTGTATTTATGTTCACATATATAAAATATTTTTTAATTTTTACATATATTAGGCAAAAAAAGTTGTTTGCCCTTCTCACTTGCCCCTAACTAACTAAAAAAAATAGGTTCCGCGAAACAAAAACAAAAAAAAATTTTTTTTTTTTAGCTTTTTTTCTTTACAAATTTAAAAAAATGAAAGCGAATTGATCTTTATTTTTTGCCAGATGCCCTACAAAGTTGTCTAAAGTTGTTGTCTGATGTAAGATATTGCCATTCTGGACCTACTGTACATTCATTGCAAAATTTCAACTGTGTATTATTTTTATTCTATCTCATGAGTAATCTTAAAAAACAAAAAAGAAAACTTTTCCACTCGCACCTTTTTATCATTTAAAAAACAAGAAGGGCAAACAAACAATCTATTTTTTTAGGCCATATGTACCTATTTCATATATTGTTTATTATCATTTTAATTCATAATCAGCACATTTTTTTTTATCCACTTCTCTATCCTTATATTTTTTCTATAAATTTTTCCACACTTTTTTTATATACATCCTTTTGTATCTTTTTGCGTTTCTCTACTTCTCATTTTCTTTAGGTTTGGTTTACGCAATGCTGCCCTTGGACTTTTCCCCCCTGCTGCCCAGAACTTAGAAGACAGGTTTGTGCCCCAGGAAAACCCCTTCTTTTCCAGTACCTTTTTTATTATCATTTGTGAATGTATCATTTGCAATTTTCTATTCTTTATTTACACTTTACTCCTTGTTTGTGCATGTTGCACGATTAGCATCTGTTGGATGATGTTAATAAATTGACCAACAAATGTTGGCCTTCTGTTTCTTAATGTAGTGTAAATAAAACAATACTATACTATACTTAGTTTTTGTCTACATTTTAAAATCTTGTTAAAACAATTAGAAAAATACAATGAGAATATAGAAGTTACCTCTCAGCATGACTAAACACAAGTGCATGCAACAGTAACAATAACAATAATCTAAAAACTCTTTTAGTTTGCTCAATTTATTTATTTATAACTCAAATAAGTATAATTAAATATTAAATTATATATTATTAAATTGTAAGTGGCAAACAAATGCTTAATCCCATGGAGAAAAAAAAATTAGTGTCCTTATGACAGTGATGAATTTTCAAAATGTGTGTCTTAATCCAGTTTCATTTCATTTCATTTATTTGTCTCAAACAATTAAAATGTACATAAACAGAAACAGCAAAGAACAATCACAAAAGTACAAAAAACAGAGACAGGACACTCCAAAAGTAAAATCAATCACTGTCGAGTGGAGGCCCTTTAATTACAAGCAAAACACAATACATACAATATTAAATTCTTCAGAAAGATAAAAATCAAAAGATAAATATTGAAATATAAACTGTAATTCAGCTTAAAAGTGCTGTATGTGTTTTTCATTAATTTTAGTGTAACAAACCAAATACTCCTTGTATACTATAGAATCAATGAGAATTAATGTTAAACATAATTTTTAATGGCATTTGGACATACGGTACTGTATGGTGAATTAAAAGAGTTAAATTGCATGGTATAGAGAAATACTCCCATTAGTCACTGATATGATTAAAAAAAGTTTTTATAAAATCTGTTTTCTTAGAAAAGAAATTACTAATTTCAACAGCTAAAATGGGAGGACCATAACGTCAGCCCCCCACCCCAACCATTTATTCTGCAACTCGGTAATTCTATACAACACTAAGTAACACCACCAAGTGTGGAAGAAATTTTTTTTTATACAGTAACAAAAGAATCTCGAAGGCTGCTTATGATGTATTGTATAAAATATGTATATTTCAATGTATTTTACAGAATTGGGTATACCGAGAAATGTGTAATGAATAACTACTTCGGCATTGGCCTTGATGCAAAGATTGCTCTGGATTTCCACACCCGGAGAGAAGAGCATCCGGAAAAATGCAAGTAAGTGAATACGTACTATTCATGGAATTTTTTTAGAGACAATAAAATATTCAACAAGATTTTACTATGTCTGTAAAACAGAACATACTGCTTTGCCTGATTAAATGAGAACTGATGTTGAAATTATGAAATTATAAAATCTTTAAAAAAAATATGAAGTAAAAACACATTTGATGAAAAGCAATTTGATGGTGCTGAGACTTGAACTAGGGCAGTTTTAGTTATTACAAAAACTCTGCAGTTACTGAGTATGAACCCAGAATCCTGGGATTTTGAGAGCAAACATATCAACCACTAAGCTACAGATCCACTCTGCTTTATGCTTTCGATATCATTTTCAGGAGTAGAACCAAAAATATGATGTGGTATGGGATGCTAGGTGGCAAGGAACTGCTTCATCGGACATATCGTAACCTGGAGCAAAAGGTACAATTAGAATGTGACGGATACAGGATTCCTCTACCCAGCCTGCAAGGCATTGTGGTCCTCAACATACCTAGCTACATGGGCGGGGCTAACTTTTGGGGAGGCAGTAAAGAGGATGAGGTGAATATTTATCTTGTTTGATTTCTTATTTATTTTACTAGAATTCATCAACAATTTGTGCATAAAGTCTTCTTTGAGTCTCTCAATACTGATCAAATGCTTAAGTGCCCTTGATAAGACAACATTGAAAATAATTAATTATACAGTACAGCTAACAGGTGAATTTGACAAACATGTATTTATGATGATAGTGTAGATGATAGCAAAGAGTATAGAACTGACTGTGTAGGTTTTCTTGAAATGGAATTCTATCTCGAAAAGTACTACCAGAAGCACCACCCTTCCAAAGAACGTAAAAGATATTCATATCGATTGCGTGCTGCATCTATAGAATGCATTTTGGAGTTTCAAACTCTAATAAGGCATCTCCTATCTTGTGGTTGTACTGTTTTTTTTTTTCGTTTTGTTACATGCATGCAAAATAAGGAAGATCAAACCTCTTGCAATTCTCTACTCTTTGATGATAGTAATAGAAAATGAAGGGGTGTAAGATGATGGTGGTGATGACATCACTGAAGAAAAGACTGTTTTTTCCCCATTAGACATTTGCAGCACCATCATTTGATGACCGAATCTTGGAGGTAGTTGCTGTCTTTGGCGGGATGCAGATGGCCGTGTCCAAACTCATAACTTTGCAGCATCACCGCATAGCTCAATGCCGTGTTGTTAAGGTGACGATCCTTGGCGATGAGCCTGTCCCGGTCCAAGTTGACGGTGAGGCGTGGATGCAGAGTCCTGGCTACATGAAGATTATCCACAAGAACCGAGCTCATATGCTGGTCAGAGATAAGGTTAGTGCATAGGGTCAGAAATTTGTTGCCTCCAACTATGAACATTTTTGCCTCCAGCACCAAATTTTATTGGACCGTCCACTAAGCCCCGCCCCTTGGATATTGTTGCTAAGGGCCCACAAAAACATACGCAAACACATGCGTTTGTGGAACACATCATGTGTCTGTTAAAATACTTTCCATTGGAAACTAGTAAAACTAGTAGATCTAAGTACTGTAGATATAAAATGTTGGGAAAAAAAATGTTTTTACTTCAGGCAATCTGCAAAGCTAACAGCCGTTGCACAAATATGAATTAACTAATGTTTGATATACTAGTTTGGAACTCAATCATGATGAATTTCATCACTGCATCTTATACCATTTTAAAACATTAGATTCTTATAACAAGTAGATTTTTATTTTTAAAAAAGTTTTTTTTTTTTCCAGGTTTTTGAAAGTACATTGAAATCTTGGACTGACAAGCAGCGGTTGGAGCAGCAGCTGCAGGACTTTGAGATGGGCAACGTGAAGCAGTTCTGTGAAATGTCAGCTGGTCTCATTCGAAGGTTAGTGTCCTATGATGGTCACTCATGTTGATAGAATGTGCTAATGATGGTGATAATTTATAACAATAAATAAGTTCTGTATAGTTCTTGTCTCCATTTCAAAGAAATTATCAAGAAGATGATACATATAAAATTGTAGAAAGTATATAAAAGAAATGAGTTGCTGGTAAAAATTAGAGACTAAACTTTAAAATATTTGAAGAATAAAAGGAACAAGAATAAGTGCCAACTAAAAGCAAAAAGCAAAAAAGTCAGCATGATTGCTATGTTTGCCATCACTCGGAGGCCCAGAAATGAGGTCTGCTGCACCTAACTCACAGAAGCTCCAAACTAGAGCTCCTTTAGCGAACAATACTCATTCTTTATTCTGGTAAGCTCTTTTATAATTGACGTCCTAGTCTGCCAAAAGATCAAGATTTGATAAATATTATATTAAATTAATGTACAAGAAAATGAAAGCAATGATAAAAAGAGGTAAAAAAACAAAATGATTTTGGCAACTAGGACGATGATTATTATGAAAATGATTACAATTGATTGTAATGTATTAATAGTATAATTGAACATTTTTGCTTCAATATAGTGTTCAGGTTCTGTGTATGAGTCATGCAAGTATTGATGATGAGCTAATGGGGTTTGTAAACTCAGCATCAGCAGCACTCGACAAACTCTACCCATCAGGAAAATTATTAGAGGTAAGTGATCTAGAGGTTTTTAAAGAAAATTATTATTACTACAAATTGTTGTCATTTTTTAAAATTATTTTTCTATTATGTATTATGTATTCATATTATCATTATTATTATTATTATTATTATTAATATTATTATTAATATTTATTCATTGTTAATAATTATTAACAATATAAATGTTATTTAATACTAATACGTTAGTCGGATAAATATGTGTGTGCGCCCTGTAGGATGAAACGCCTAAAATCCCTGTTTAAATTCATTGTATTTCAGCACAATCCAATATTTAACTAGAGCAGTTGCTCCATAGAGTGGGTACCTCTGCCTTGTGCCTGAATACCGAACAATATGCAGGTCGTGTATGATGGGCAATTCCTTTGTAATTGAATGTACTTGACCTTGTCCTT
Source organism: Anneissia japonica (assembly GCF_011630105.1). Lineage (NCBI taxonomy): Eukaryota > Metazoa > Echinodermata > Crinoidea > Comatulida > Comatulidae > Anneissia > Anneissia japonica. The sequence goes on from NW_022738561.1 coordinate 309,621, forward strand.
TGACCTTCTCTTCCCAACATTTAATCATATCTCTCTTAGATGTAGAGGTGTACAATTCAACAAAATTTTATGATGATCCAGGCCTTTAGGTTTTGCATAATCTTGCTGACAGACAGACAGTGGTGAATATATAACCTCCTTTGGTGGAGGTATAACTAGATTAATTGGTACTTTCTATTAGTGAATCTAGTATATTATACAAATCCTGTGATAACCAATATATTTTGTTCATTTTCATTTAGGGACCAAGTAGAAGAAGTGTCATTGATCTTGTAAATAGTGTGAAATTGCTGCACAATGAAACTAGCATCTTCTTGGCTAGAAAAGCTTACTCATTGGTGAGTAACATTTCAGTGTAATAAAGATAACAAATATTGTATAAATTGATAAATACTTCATATTGAGAGCATAGACAAATGGTAAGGATGATTACTATGAGCACAATTACATGACCAACACTACATGTATTCAGCAATTCATAACAAAACAGGTGTTTAAAAATTCAAGTTAGCTTGTTTACAAACTTTCAATGAATTTCACGGACACATATGGATGACCGCAAAGGTTCCTTTGCTTTACAGCATAGGAACCAGTAATATCTAATTTGAAACAGAAAGCTTGATCACCTGTGCAGGTGTTTTTTAACAAGGCCGTTTTAAAGTTTAAAAGAATGCATTGAAATATTTACAGGTGAAAACTGGAAAGCATTGAAAACAAAACATCATTAAATAAGTGATGAGAATGATTATTATTGATGATGATAATGATTGATAATGAGGATGCTGAGAGTAATTACATAATTATAATTATATATTCAAAATTAACTTTTTGTTATTTTGAACAATATTTTTTTATCCATGTACATTTCTTAATCTCCATTTTTACAGCAATTACAAGAAGAGAGCATCGCCAACGTGTACAAGTCTTTGAATTGCGTGGACAACGAACTCCGACACATCTCCAGAGTTGAACCTCATGTTAAAAGTCAAGAAGAGGAGGTAGATTTGGAAATTCTTTGACATCAGAACTAGTCCTTAAATTTGTAGAAATGTAATACTTCCATTGAAGCATTTTGGAACACCATATCACCAGCTCTCCACTGTTATCAAGATAAAATGTTTATGTTTATTTTTTCTTGTTAGAACCCAGCATCAATTTCCAAGAGGTCAAAAGGTCGTTTCCGTATGCCTGCTAGATTTAAGAATCGTTCTCGTAATAAGGACACCAAACCTGGAATGTTGCCAGCCTGTAAGATTTTTGACATTTTTATCTTGTATCTTTTGTTAAATTCTTATATCAATATGTGATTTTGAAAATTTAAGTTAACAATATATAATCACCCTATATCTAATAAAATTGCTAGTTATATATGTATAGCAATACAAAGTTTACTTCTAGTTAAAATAATTTAAGATTTCTGACAAGAATGTTAAAATTACAAAAATACTATAATCTGTTAATTTTGCTTACAGATTTAGGCATCCAACAATGGAGTGCTGAGGAGGTTGGCAATTGGCTGACTAGTATGTCGCTCTCCGAGTACAAGGATGCTTTTATCCGACATGACATCCGAGGAGCTGAGCTTCTCCATCTGGAAAGACGAGATCTAAAGGTAACTAAAAATAATGTTGTGAGAACCTGTTTGTAATGATAATAACATCAAAATGGTTTTAGGAAAGAGATCGTAAGTAAGCTGAAAGAAAGGTGCAGCGTATTTTTGCCCAGGTTTTGAAGAGTATTAACCCTTTCCAGTCTGCCCCATTACCATTGCCTGAGGCTGTACCAAAGCTGGGAAATTACATCATCTACACTAAATGTCGGGTTTTTACTGGGCGAAGGCATTTTATTTGGTCTAAATACAGGAGGCCCTCTACAGAAATACTCCTACATCACACTCAAAAATCCTATAGAGGGTAGCCTAGCTATAAAATAATTATTATGAAGGCTATACAGGGCGTACGTACGACGCCCCTCGCTATAAAGTATGGTCAAAGAGCGCGTCGTCGCGACGCCATACAACTGGAAAGGGTTAAGGCAGAGGGTGTTTTATCATTACCTTTTAACTGTACAACGTACCATTTCTTTGGTGGTGGTGGTAGTGGTAGCAGTCGCGGCGGCGGTAGTGGTGGAGAGAAAGAGAGCTTAGATAAATGTGCCGTGCACTATTAGAACATTAGCAAATTGGGATTTGATAAACCTCCAGTCCTTATGTGGAGTGTCTAAACTACAGCTACTGACTCAACCACCTACACAGTATAAACTAGAGCAGTCTCTCTATAGAGCGCATACCTCCACCCTTTGTTAAAATACCGAACAATACGCAGGTCGTGTATAGGCACTTCCTTTATTTTCTTTTATGCTCATTGGTAAGTTCTTTGAAACAAATCAAATTTCAGTGACCTTCACCTTTTCATTTGACTTTTTCTTTCCAAAAGTTAATCATCTCTTAAATTATTAAGTACCATTCCATTAAATTTTATGATGATCCATTCCGTAGATTTTGCTGACAGACAAACAGCGGTGAATACATAAACCCCTTGGTGTAGGAAATTAACAATGATTGTTATGGTTTAGTTTTAGATCTTCTAATTTGTAATTTTTTTTTCAATTCATATGCAGGATCTTGGTGTGAGTAAAGTCGGACATATCAAAAGAATACTACAGGCAATTAAGGACATGAATACAAAACATTTGGACCAGAATACATTTCACCAAGCAGCAGGGACCAGCTCAACAACTCAACCACCTTCACATTAAACGAATCATTGAGCATCATTAAAATTTTACTTCTGAGAAGTACCAAAACAATGACATTGCAGAGCAGACAAAATGGTTATGGATAAACTGGACAAAGCCTGGGATTGAAGTTAACTTTTCCAAGTTCAAAATGTCATGTGGAAAGGTAAAAGCAGAACATGTATCTTGTATATATATTCATTTGGAACTTTTTAATTGTTATATTTGGTGTTGATAGAAACTTAAATATAGAATACAGATATTTTTCTGGTTGTGGTTAATTTTTATAAGTTTATATGCTTTGTGCAATCATAATATGTTAATAATTTATTTTTTTTAATATAATGTTTTTTTTTCATTTACTATGAAAAATGAATATCACTATATTTATTATTTATTTAAACAATAATTATTATATCTAATGGTTCATATATTTTTTCATGAAATGAAAATTTATACAGTAATACATTTCAGGGACTTGTTAACTATAACATGTGACAATTAACTCGACCAATCAGATATGTGGGATTCCATTCAACTTGACCAATCAGATACATCAGATTCACAAATAAAACAATCAGGTCGAACACAGGAAATATTGATTTAATTATCCTTGAAAATTATTTGAAATAATATATTAATATAATAATTAAACTATATTTCTTAAATTATGAATTTTATATTTCTATAATTGTAAACTTATGGGATCAATAATCTTTTAGTTGTGTGCATACACTACATAAACTTTTATATGAAATCAGAAGATAGTACTTTGATAGCGAGGAGGTGTAGAACTTTAATGGAATGAGGAAGAAGAAAAAAAAAATCTGAGAGAATGAAAAAACTATACATATTGGGGTAATAAAAATGTAATTTTGAGAGGAGTGGAAAGTATTTTGGGAACAAATTTAGAAGTTTTTCCATGGATTAATTTTTTTCTATGTGCAATTCTAAGGCTTTGCTTTGCGATATCAAAATGCTGCACCTACAACTGCACATATTTTTGTTGTGTAATAGACTGCCCTCTATCAGAAACTGAGAAACTATGTCATGTTAGTTTAAATCAAGCACCATAGGCATATGGAGCTGTGGTCATGGGTGTGCACTTGCTCAACCCAGACATTCCCACCCACACCAGGCTTACCTTACACACCCCATCCTAGACATCTGCTTCCCAGATACTCTCACCCAGACATCCCCATCTCAAATTATCTCCACATACATCCGCACTCTACTCATCCACACATCTCCACTTCACACATCCAAAGAGATGGAAAACATCTGCCCCACTAAATATTTAGCTTAGTTTGTTACAATTGATGTAGATTTTGTTTGTAAATATTTCTTCTGTTGAAAGACGTATATTGAAAAAAAAACTGTTGACTGATCTTGTTTCTCCATGTTAGTTAATAATAGTTAGTTGTGTGTAAGTTTATGATTTTTACTGAATGGCTTTCAAGGTGATTGGCAATGCACCTTTTGTACTCTGAGTCCAGACTCTTTTTTTTTTACGAAGCAACAAAGAGTGCAATAATAAGTCGTCTAAAGAAACTTTTTGAATGCTTTTTCTCGTTTCATTTTTTTTTTTTTCTTGATTAGAAGACCTCTACAAAATGTATTCAATTTGATATTTATAATGAGATGACTGGTGGAAAATTGAAACTTGACTATAAAATCATAATTTATAATTTTGGTTAAAATGATGTGTTCTAAATGTATGTGTGTCTAATAATATACTTGCATTGTTTAATGAATATTCATAGCTGATGAATATAGATTATCTATGAATATTCATTAGTTTATATCTGAATGAGTAAAATATTACATTTTAAAAAAAATGAAACCACTTTTATATGATGTGACGAAATTTGTAACTTAAACTTTGTAGTTTAGACATCTATGCACCATTGTTCAAAGCTGAATTGGATTGAAGAAAATGCCTAGACAAAGATCATTCGTTTCAAGAAATGCATTCTTATAAACTATGCCTAGAAGAACTGTGTTAATATAAATGTCTAGAGAATAGTACTAGCATTTCAAAAACAGTCAAAGAAACGTTCTTGGTTGTTGAATACGACAGGCCTTTAAATAGCTTTAGTTGCTATCTGTATATGCAAATTGTACAATAAATGTTGCCAACTTCATGTTATGGACTGGGTAGGTAGGTAAAAGCAAGTAATAGTACATAATGTGCCTCATAGTTTATGTATACTGTACATATAATTGTGTATCTTCAAAATGTTGCCATTGCACCAATAAAAGAATTGGTTGTAATTTGGAGTGCTGTAAATCGGAGGTCAGACTCTTAATATATGTGGCGAAGACAGGCCAAACTAGTCACAACTCACAAATAGTGGCCAAACCATGCTGGAATGTCAGCATTTTTTAAATCTGTTTTATAGCACTAATTAACCTTTACATATCTATACATCATGTTGTGTTGTCATTTTTCCCATTTTCGTTGTAAAACAACATTTTTTACAATTTGGTGAAGGTCTCTGGCTGAGAAATGTCTGAAATCATAAACTTTGGAGGCTAATTTCTCAAATACTATTCTTTAAACAGCTTTTGTCTAAACTGTTGGAACTTTATAAAAGATTTCAATGATTCTTTTACCATTTTATAACTTTACTGTTTAACCCTGTATCAATAACTAAGTATCTTTTTTGAGAGGAGTGACTGGTTTGTCTTGTCTTTGCAAAATATACCGATGTATGAAGATATATATGTTATGTGCCAGTAAATGTTGTATGTTCTATAATATATAGGAAATGATACCTAATTGGAAAAAAACTATACATGGCTTAATGTCCAGTGGTTAATCCATAAGGGTGACAAGAGGTAGGGTGATGTTGGAAAGGGTAAAATGGGGAAGGATGATGTGGGAATGGGTAAAACCGCCTACAGTCCAAATCCTGTTTCTACTCCCTGTACCCATCCCCCAGTTACTCCCCATTTGTTCTCCATCATAGGTTTCAATGTCCTGTTCCCCACCCTTGATTTCCACCTTCCTTTTTCCACTTTTTGCTCTTTTTAAAATCCATAGGAAGACAATACTGTTGTAGTACTGCAAGTAGTTAGTTAATTGGGCATATAATGAAACATAGTTTATCTAGAACATATTTGTGTGTATGTTTGTCTGGTGAAGCGATATACCTGTTGGCATATCCTTGGCCTTGTGTCTAAAACAAGTCGAATAAAATTGTAAACTCTGTATAGAAATCCAGATTTCATACTCTTTGTGAAGTTGGCAACATGTATCTAATGTTGATAAATGTGATTAGTCTTGTTTTGTTTTAGGTTAACTCATAATCTTGCTTATGACGGTTCAGATGTACTTTTTGCTATCGATAATAATTTTGTAGGATTTGGAACGAAACATTTTTCCACTCATTTTGTACACTTTCTAATTTTGTATGTTGTGAAGTTATTACTTGTATATTGGGGTATATGTGCATATATACCTCCTAAGAAAAATAATTCCCAACATTTTCATCAAGTTCTGTTCTAAAATATTAAGACACAAAATGAATTGAACCATTTAGAAATTTGGGGGTTTTTTCCTGTTAAGGTCAAGCAGTATGAACCTAGCTGTAGCTGTACCAACGAAATTAGATTTTCTATATTTAAGTTAAGAATTTGTTTTAATATATATATAATATAATAATATATATATATATGTATATATATTTTTATATGTATATATTAATATATATATATATATATTTTTATATATATATTTATATATATATATAGATTAAAAGGCAAAATACTGGAAAAT
>NW_022738561.1:316773-326231 GCF_011630105.1 Anneissia japonica
AGGTAAATACAGTGTTAGAATAAGGGACATAATAATACATCATGTAGCATAGCTCTCAACGAATGTAGTCCTGTAAATAAATGAATATATATATGTATAGTGCGTATACCCATAACATTTGTCTCTATGCGCTCTCCAGAACAACAGAAAATAAAACAAAACATAAATAAAGGTTGAAACAGAAAAGTGGTTAAAAAAAGCAAACAGGAAATTATAGAATAGAAAAACAACACAAAAGTGAAAAGAAAAGAAAAAACACGAGTCGAGAAAAATTAGAGAATGTTAAATAAGTATGATTTAAGACAGCGCTTAATAAAGATCATTAAATTAGGAGACTTTTGAACGGTTTGTGGAAGTGAATTCCAGAGCTTGGGGCTAACAACTGAAAAGGACCTTTCACCACAAGTCTTCAAATGACAGGTAGGCATATGAAGGTTATAGATGTACTGAAGTGGACCTTAATGTCCTTTTGCATTTAGCAGAACGGAGTGTGATCAGTTCTGAGATGTAGTGAGGAGTAGAATGGACTTATGTATAAAGGAGCACTGTTACAACCGCTAATGTAGAAAACAACAGCTAATGTAGTAACAACCGTTAATGTAGCACACTCCACAACTTTGTTTCAACTTAGCTTGGCATCTAGGGCTTTCTAACTATTGATAGATTATTGGTCATTCTAAAATGACAAGCATTCACCCCCTGGACGATTGCACATTAGCATTCTCCCAACTATGATTGTCACATTTGAACCAAATGATTGACATAATTGATCCATCTTAACTAATGGATTTGCAACAAGTCATTAAATCAGAGAAAGAATTTCTCTGCAATCCAATCAGAAACTCCAAAAGTATGAGGTGTTTATTTAAGACACACCCCCAATACCTTGGCCATATATGCAAACACCCCAACACTGAGTTAGGAGAAATAGTAGATTCAGATCTAAGCTAACATCTCTGAACTGAGGCACCTGGAGTTAGTCGATTGTATATAATATGTAATGCAGTAGATTAGTTGAATAGCTGAATAAAGCTTGCAGCATATGTATTTGTATTTTTATTTGTGTGTATGTGTGGGTGTGTGTGTATGTCTGTGTATATATGTGTTTCTATATCTATGTATGTATATATTTATGTGTAGGTATGTGTGTGTGGGTGTGTGTGTGTTGGTGTGTGCATGTATATATGTACTCACATTCTTCTAATAAGAGGGATAATTATTGTGCTTCAGGTGATAGGTATACAGGCATATTGTTATAATTGTACAGCAAGTCATCTTTAGATTGGGATATGCAAAAAGTCTTGTAATAATGTATTGAAATGAAAATTCACATTAAAAAAAATACAATTTAAGCAGAGATAGGTATTAAACTAAATAAAAAGCTAATTGCATTCAGGTAATAAAATGGAACATAAAACAATAAAAGATGGATATTCAACAAAAGAAAAAAGATAATTGTATTTCACATAAATTAAAATATTATTGTTATTATCCATGTTTGCATTTGCTATATAAAATTTTGTTTTTATAATTTAGAGAATCGTGTTTGTATATAAATACAAAGATGAAAATGATAATGAATAAAGTGGGGTTAACCCACAAAAGACAAAAAAAAAGGCTTGCAGCATATTGCTACTAAAGGAACTGCTGTACTTTCTTATTGAAAGTGCTCACTCTAACACATCAACGTCTACATATTGCATTTGGATCGAAACCAGAGCCACAACCCCCTCACCAACCAACCATACACTATGTCTTTATTATATTTAACAAACCCAGTGGCGGATCAAGAAATTCAAAATAGAGGGGGGCCTGAGAAGGTACTTTCACAGATGAAGGATATATAGTAACTCAGCCCCGCCATGGTTGGGCTGAGGTAAGAAAATTTGTGATTATGGCACCTCTAGTTGGCTGGAAATTGTCAGATTGTCGTTTTTCCTTTTGTTTTTCTTCCCTTGTGCTCGTTCCGTCATGTTTTGTCTTGTCTTTGATTATGGAACAAATTACTTTTCATTTTTCTCTGGTGGAGCAAGCCGTAAAGCCATTTGGGCTTATTTGACTTCACCAGACACAATTGCATTCGATTTTGCTTGCATCTTTATTATTTTTGTCTTGTTACCACCTTTATGCATTGTGTGAATAAATATGAATCTGAATCTGAATCTGAAATATTTTCTTTACATCTCCATTTTTAAAAATTTTTTGAACAATTTGGGTGGGGGGGGGACCTGGGCCATCAGCCTCCCCCCCCCCCCTCAAATCCACACTAAAACCATAATACAAATGCTTTTTAAAATAATAGTGTGCAATGAGTATTTTGATTGATCTGTCAAAAGCCTTTAATTTTGGTGTTACACATCTATTAATTTTTTTTTTCTATCGAAAATCCTTCCTACAGGCCTGATGAATGACTGCAGAAATAAAGTGACAAAAAGAATTTGACATTACACATTTCACGGTGTTGATATTTCTTTAATACCACATAAATATATAATTACTTCAATTTTCTAAGTAATATAAAACAAATATTTAAATTATATAACATATTAACAGTACACACTTGTTAAAAAACTAAATTTAAACTATGAATTTTGATCAAAAATAAAATTGTGTACCACTAAGTAAATAAACAATGTAAATGAATCATAACTTTTCACAGAAAAACTATGGAATAAATTATATTTCAAAGAAATGAATAAATATGAACAAAGTGTGTAATTGATATATCTAATAATAATTATTATAACATGATAAATAACATCAACAACATAATACATTAAAAATAATAACCACAAAATGATAATATATAATAAAATAAGAACAATAATAATTATAATAATAGTACAGTAGTATTAATAATCTGATATTTACATTGCATAAGCAGCGAAAACGTTCAACATTTTAAGAATTCAAAACACCACTTTTTGTTTCAATTAGTTTACTGGTGGGTGCTTATATTTACGGGTGTGCAGCCAAACACTAACCTGTTAATTGGTTAACACATAAATTTATTATAAAATCACATGTCTAGCATGTTATTGTATAAAAAAAAAATCAAACTTAATTTTTAATAAATGAAAACTACATTCTCTTTTAGCTTTATTATTTATTCACTCTTTATCCTTTAAGCCAGGAACTCATTGCGTTGTACGACTGTCGGCTGACAAATCCAACTCCGCTTCCTGTGAGTGTAAGACGATTCGGTGGCAGTCTTAACGGAGTATCGGTTTTTTTAAATCAGACTAGGGCCTCATGGCATTAGACACCCAACCAAGTTGGGTAGGAACAACAAGTGAAGGACACGTTATTGATTACCTATTCTTCTGAAGGCAGGCCCCTATCCTTTAGGTGTGATGGTATGTACGAACCCCCACCCCCAAATCAGAAGAGGTCCACGTCTTAAAGACGGTCTAGAATGCCTTGAATAAATTTGAATTGCTTTGAAAATTTAAAGGGAATCTTAGATGTTTATATTTTAACCAGCAATCTATAGTTAGGTCAGTATTTGGGCATAAAAGCTGCAATAGTAATGAAAAATCAAAGCTGAGGTTAAACCAGCTCTAAAACCTGACCTCAGTTGGCCCATCTATGCTTATCCTGCACCCACATCCCTCAGGCCATCTTGATATATTTATTCCCAATAACATAAATGATAGATGCTTAAGCCAACTAGTTAGATTACAATAAGCCAGTTCATAGTTTGAACTGCACATGCACATATCCAAGGTCAATCAACTTAGTGTGTACAATTGTTTATGTTGATTGACTTTGACATGTGCAGTTCAAACTACAAATTGTCCTAGGCTACCTGGTTAGCTGACACATAATCAGAGACAATAGGCCTACTGCCAAAGATTACTTTATCAGATTCACTTGCTAAGGGTAATTTTGGTCAGGTACAATCAGTTACACTTGGCTAGAATATGATTACACCAAATTTTAGGGCACCCATCTGGATAAGAAGGGTATGTTAATTAGTTGCACTTGGCAAAGACAGGCTTACATCTTAACTCAGGGGATGAACCAGGTATATAATACCCATAATTTAACATGAGTAACAATATAGTTACTATGTAATTGTAACACCTTCATTTTTATTTACAGTTAACACAAAACTCGTGTATTTCTGTTACAAATACACTGAAGAAACAAGCAATTTAAACAAATGCATTATACAGAACCATTAATTGCATAATCTGAGCGATGCAAGGCATCGAAGAAAACACTTGGTGATAGGCATGCAGCTATGGAATGTTTGTATAGTTTAATTTTTAAGAAATATCACAAGAGCGCGCAATTTTAAATTTTTAAGAAATATCACAAGAGGGCGCAATAAAAAAATAAGGCAATTAAAAATTTGTGGGAATTTTATACTAAGGCACCTGTTATATATAAACATACACTGTGTATAGACAAGTTTAAAGGCTAAACATTTTCCAATTAAAGAATTAGTGACTAATGTCTACCTTTAAGTAGCAATCCCACAAAATGTCACACCATATTGTCCTATTAATTGTCATTGTTAACTTCAGAAAGTCAGGACAACTTGACTTTTTGATCAATATCATATAGCATGTTACACACACACTTTTTTGATTTGGTACCACAGAAGATTTAAACACTCCAAAGGTCTAGACATCGCAACAACTAAAATTAATTATTTACCCCCTTCACAGATCAAACGTTAGCACAATTTTTTTAATATCCAATAATAAATATATTTGAAAAATAATTATGAATATAAAAGAACAATCAAAGGAAATCAAAATAACAAACAGGTCAACATTAAAATAAAGTATATATTACTTTTACCCATTTTACATTACTTAGGTAGTTAATATTGATAGGAATCATATTTTGTTTGGTGTCATATCAGCTGTTTTATCATTTTTAAATGAAGATGTAAAATATCAAGACCCCAATATTTTTGATTGCGATAACGTCAAAATTTACATAATCAATCATGTGACGTTATGATATCCCGTATGCACTCTGTGGGTCATGGTACGTGAAAGACTCATGCTATCTTGGTCAGTAATGATACCCATATGCGAATTCACAAGACATGAGCAGGTACACAAGATTTTGATGATAGAAGACACAAAAGGGTTTGGCATCAGGAGTTTTGGTTTAGTAATAAATTTGGCAAATTTGACAGTGAAAATGTATGGTTGGGGTAGATTTCCTCCTCACTCCTAGATATGGCACTTCAACAACAATATGATTATTAACCAATTAGTAATAGAATAGTCTGTTTTAGTAATGTACTTGGCAAATCTGACAGTGAAAATGTGAGGCTGAGGGTTTTCTTCCACCTCAACCCTCTCCTCACGTCTAGATGTGGCACTACAACAACAATATGATTATTAAATAGTGAAACTTGACATAGAATGAATTTGGCAAATTTAACCATGTTAAATGTGGGGTTGGGGTACATATCCTTATCTCCACCCCCTCCTTATTTCTAGATATGATTATATCCTTACCCCTTCCTCACTTGGCCTTCTTCCCACCCCTCCTCACTTCTATATAGATATGGCCTTCTTCCCACCCCCTCCTCACTTCTAGATATGGCCTCCTCCTAACCGCCTCCTCACCTCTAGATAATATGGCACTGTAAAGCCAAAAATTCTAGGCTTACTGCAGATTTTCCATCTGTGAAGTATCACATCTCCAGTTTGACCTCATTGTATGAACCTTGTTCGACGACCTGATTTTCGACGAGGATGGTCTGATCCCCATCTGTAGCTACCGGCGTCGGTGGTGGTAACCTGTTGCTATTACCAGCTGGTGAGTTACCCTGAGCATCGTACAAGGGGTTGGTGTCGTCTGGCGCTTTACCGCTGCTGTAACGTTTTCTTTGCATGTTAATTGCAACAGTCTCCTGGTCTGCAATTCTACTTGGATTTTGTAACCTGAAAACGATTGAGAATGCTATCAATAAGGCAAGATTTTTTTCATACCTTGTTGAGCGAACTTGCCGACTATAAATACTGATGATTTCAAATAAAAATTTAATTTAATTTTTGGCCAATTAGCTCACCCGCCACCACGAAAAAGTGGAAATTTCAGGAAAAAATAAAAGTTTTTCTTTATTTTTATTTTGCCCTCCGCTGCCTTGTAATCTCCATAGATAAGTTAGTATAATACATACTCAAAGTATCGAAATGCACGCCATGGTGTCGGGATTCAATATTTCGACATTAATTATGTCATCATCAGGAATGAAAAATTATCCACATTTGCAAGCTTATATGCACAAGTACCAAAAGTGCTTAGCCAATCTTATCTGAGATTAATCAGTGGACCTTTCGGTTTTTGGCAAATGCTCCAGAGACAAGATATGTATATTTCTTCCTAATTATATAAATTTGAAGCATTTAACCATCCTATTTTACATTCACCAATAAACATTTTTAGTTTTACTTTCTCCTCCGTCCGAATGTTTTTGGCAAATATATTTGCTAAATAAGAAAATAAAATTTTATTTTTATTTTTATTCCAGCCTACTCGGATGATCTTTAAAAAATTAAGTACATGAAACAAGGAATAAAAAAAGTCGCCTAAGCAGAAATAACTCAATGTGATTTTAACTAATCATTAATCATTTACAAAAGATAGAATAAATAAAACTGTAAAGCAAATAAGATGGTGAGACAGTGATTGTAATGATGAGCACTTTATCAACCAGGCCCATAACCAGGGGGCTTTACATGGTTTGGCCAAGCAAGTGAACATCATCTGATGAACAAACTACCACTTCTCCTTGCCTAAAAAAAAAATCATCAAAATGATAAATTTACCATTCAAATGCTATAATACTTTAGATCTAGAGGTTCCGCACTCCTGATTTCCATGCGGCTCTTCCCTTTAACCCCAACAAATCACAAATGTGCTTCTTAATAACATTAATGTGTCATGCAGAAACTTCAGCCAATATGTGGCAACAGTACTTCATCAAGGGATGTATAAATGTCTTAAGCTTAGTCCAGACTATCAAATCTTCTTTGAAAGAAAAAACTACTGTATGCCCATATATAGTCATGATGTGCCCATATATGGTCATGATGTGCCCATATATAGTCATGATGTGCCTATATATAGTCATGATGTGCCCACATATAGTCATGATGTGCCCATATATAGTCATGATGTGCCTATATATATAGTCATGATGTGCCCATATATAGTCATGATGTGCCCATATATAGTCATGTGCCCATATATAGTCATGATATGCCTATATATGGTCATGATGTGCTCATATATAGTCATGATGTGCCCATATATAGTCATGATGTGCCCATATATAGTCATGATGTGCCTATATATAGTCATGATGTGCCCATATATAGTCATGATGTGCCCATATATAGTCATGATGTGCCTATATATAGTCATGATGTGCCCATATATAGTCATGATGTGCCCATATATAGTCATGATATGCCTATATATGGTCATGATGTGATGTCATCATGACCATATTTAGGCATGTCACATGTTTTTGTCAAATGATAGACCATACAGTCCTAGGATATCCCCCATCAGAAGATTATTATGCAAAGTACTATCTACAGCTTTATCTTTCTTGAATTATCATACAAATGTTGAGGATTATGTAATGAATTTGTAGCATAATCTTACCTTTGGATAATAAATATAATAATAACACAGAGAACCGATACGCCATCTACGGTGGTCCAGATAATAAGATAGATTGATGGGTCCTGAAATATACAATATTTATTTGATCACCAATACAATTTTAACACAAAGGTGGGGTTATGATAATGCTGGCGATAAATAAAGACAATAACTATCAGTGACATTTTGTTGATGCCAAATGATTATGATTATATAGTTGAGATGGTAACAATGGTTAGGAGACAAATAAGAAAATTAATTAAATAGTTTGAGGATAAAACTGACTCACCAAATACCAAGCCGGTGAATTTCTGTTTTCCAAAACTTGCGCAGCACCAGACGTGACTGAATGAGCACCAACGCACCAGTACACGGAAAACAACCACCACTTGTTCACCATGTATACTGAGCTATTGATACTCGCATTCTTTAAATCCCTTCAAAAAATAACAAGTATTATGAATAAGTTATTAAAATAATTATAAAATAGTATAAAGTCAGCTCTAGAGGAAACATTTTTTTTTTGAAAAGTACAACTGATTTTTCTAAAACACAAAAAAGCATATTCAACGAAAAACTCGGGAACAGTAATAAAATACATTTTTTTGAATATTTAAAAAATTGGGGGAAAAGGGGGTGTAACCACTCATTTTTCAACCTATCTCATTAACCGTTCCTGAGCTTTTCGTCCAACACACTTTTTGTGTCTTAGTTAAATCAGTTGTTCAGCACATTAAACAAATTTTTCCTCTGGAGCATAACTTTAAAGATAATTTTATAAACACATATTTTAAATTTATAAACACATATTTTTTATTTTATAAACATATATTTTTTATTTTATATATAGATACTTTTATAAACACATATTTTAAATTTATAAACAAGTATTTTTTATCTTATAAACATATAATTTTTTATTTTATATATTGATATTAACCAACAACTTCATCACCAATATTCCTATCATCACCAAATTATATTATCATTATCACATTAATAATATCATCATCACTATCAGCTTCATCATTGTCCTTACTTGTCATCATCATCACCACCATCATCATAATCATGACATCATCATCATCACGACCATCATCATCATTGTCGCACCTGCATCAGCAGACCGTCACCATCCATTCAATATCATCTTCAATTCCTTCTGATTACCTTATTTCTTGATCAGTTACTTCATAAAATGCAGCATTAACTTGACGAATATTCCGTTCTCGCATTTCTTCAATGCTGTATTTATAACTCTCAGCGGTTTG
Source organism: Anneissia japonica (assembly GCF_011630105.1). Classification (NCBI taxonomy): domain Eukaryota; kingdom Metazoa; phylum Echinodermata; class Crinoidea; order Comatulida; family Comatulidae; genus Anneissia; species Anneissia japonica. Next base: position 325,692 of record NW_022738561.1, read on the forward strand.
TATGAAACCTGGCGCGCGTTTCTCAACCCAAGATCTGTTTGTATCAGACAGCCACCATATCTAACAAAAAAAAAAACAAACAAATAATAAGTAAATGCCATGGATGATGCATTGGGAAACAAGAGATCCACACAATTAGGTGATCAAAGCTTTGACATAAAAAATTTTTCCAGGCTGTCCAATAAGAAAGGCAAAAAGAAGCATGACTATAGTAAAAATGAGATTAAAATGGAATAAGAAACACATTATATGATAAAAAGTATACCTGTACAAAACAAAATGTTACTTTACCTTTTCCTGCCTAATACCGGTTTCCAGCGTGGTGTTCACTACCACTTCTATCCATGTGGAATAGTATGGATGATTTTCATCTGGTTCACGGATATCAAAAATTACACTCTTATTGTAGAGGATAGCCAGATTCAGTAGATCTTTCAAGGTGGGAATCCGCTGTTTATGGAATTCATTTTTGATGTGTTCAGGAATAGATTTGACTGTCCGAAATGGATCCCTCTGAAAAGAAAAATTGAAATATATATA
>NW_022738561.1:326251-389853 GCF_011630105.1 Anneissia japonica
ATTTATAAGGATGTCAATAAGATTTTTACCTCAATAAACCATGAGCCCGCATCTAATTTCTGAAGGTCTGTGAGGTTAAAAGTGCTTGCAGGATCCCATTCCCGGGCGGGAAATTTCTGTTTTACGTTTGTTGTCCGTGCAAGGTTTGCATCATGCATAAGAAATGGTTCACCATCCCAGCTTTAAGAAAACAATCAACAGCGGTATTACCACTCCTAGCTAACAAATGTGTATTTTTTTAAATTATTATTAAAGTGCTATATATAGATAACAAGTGAAAGCAAAGAGTACAGAAATGCAAGAGGTGCAACTGCCCTGATTTTGTATATAAGCAATGAAACGTTAAAAAATAGTACTAACAAGAGATAGGGGGTGACATATTAGAATTCTAATAGAGTAGAGAACTTGAACGTGTGTTCTATACAGACGCAGTACAAACACCTTTTAGGTTCTGTTGAAGGACGCCCTTCAGTTAGTGGTAGTACTCTTTGAGATAGGATTGCGTTCCAACTCTTTAGTGAAAGTCTATTAAAGATATGCAGAGTAACAGTTTTATAAAATATTATTTCTATTTCTATGTATGCATTTGAATTCCACAATAAAAGTTGAATCTTACCTTATCGATACATCACTTTCAAATCCAAAAACACTATAGTTTACTGCCTGCTCAAACGCAATCATAGTGTTCTCTGGTGCTAACTGAAATTTGAAAAAAAAGGAAGATAGAAATCATTATTTAATTAAAAACTAGTAAAAAATTGCAATGATTTCATATTTATGCAGTTAGTGCACTAGTATTATATAAATGTATTAAATTCAAAAGGAAAAGGCGAAAATAAATCAACCTGCAAAAATGTAACAAATCAAAAGCATGATGCCGCAATGTGTAAAGATTAGAGTTGGCATAATTAATCACTGGTTGTAAATATGCAAAGCGAGTGTATAGTCTATTTAGTTAAACTAGCGCTAACGACTGTGAGTGCGCTCAAGCATGGAGACCTTGCAGTCTTTAGTTCTATTCCATTTAAGTTGTTGTCTGTGAAATACAGTTTTTAGCTCACCCATCTTCAAATGAGACATGAAAGCCTTTGGTGTTATGTGCACATTGGAGCAGTGGTGTATCTAGGAATCTTGAAATGGGGGATGTGTATGGGGGGGGGGGGGGTGTTGATGGGGAGGCATGAAGGTGGAGTGGCGGCTCAATTATTAAGTGGAGGCAGAGGATTGTTTTCTGGTGTACTGCGCTATTTAAGATGAATAGTGGTGCTAAAACTCAATACAAAATCAAATCCAATAAATGTCTAAGTATATACCTGTTGCAGGCCCCTATGAGCCATAATCTTTGGGCGTACCGGGAGATCACCTGACGTTATGAAGCATGGGTTGTCGACTAAGAGCGGACTTAAATATATAAAGGTCATTACGATGAGGTACAGGACAAACTGTGGGATTTGATATTCTGTAGATAAACAAGAAGATACAAAATGTATACAAGTTTTCTTTGCCATATTTAATGTAACATTAAGGCTCTTAGTAAAAAAATAATTTCTTTAATTAAAAAAAAAGCTGACCCTAAAATTTCAAGGTCATTATCATCATCTCCACTATTATCATCATCTCCACTATTATCATCATCTCCATGATCATCCCCATCACCACCTACCAATCATCATCATCATCATCATCAATATTTATACCATTATCATTAATGTCATCTTCATTCTCACCATCATTATCATGATCATAATCATCACCATCATCATTTTCCTTGCAATCATCATCACCATAATTATCATAATAATTACCACCATCATCACCCTCAACATCTCTAATAATCATCATAACTATCATTACCATCACATTATATTCATTGACATGCAAATTGACTACCTGTTGAAGATTTGAAGAATATCTTGGCAAACGGCCAAGTAAGAAGAGTCAATAGAACCACAGCTACTAGCTGAAGAATTGGTGCTGATATCTGCAAAACCGAAAATAATCACAATTAAAAAAATAATTTAAAAAAAAAATCAGTTTAATCACTGCTAAATTGTGGTCTTTTCATTAGTTTTACTACTAATCTTTATATTTTCATTTTATATTTGAGTATATTTTTTTCAACATGGCTGCAGTAATTTACCTGCAAGGATTTATTTAGAAGTTCCCACTCATTCCTCCATTCCAATGATATGACTATGACAGCAGCAATACCGCCCCCTATCACCGCTACAACCAAGATCTTGTGAATCAAATGCAAATGAAATTGTTGCCCAAGCAACCAGTGAAAAATCCCTAAAACCTTGAAAAAAAAAAAAACAGATATATCATTTCTTTAAACATATTGAAATTATAATTCTTACTAATAGTAAACAGGAATCATAAGAAAATTATATTTGAATATTTTCATCTGTTTTGCTTATTATTGTTGTTGTAGAACTGTTTAAATCATTAATAAACCAACCACAATGGAAAGCTTACAGTAAGTTAATACCCATTTTGTTTGATTTATTAACGATCAAAACAGTTCTAAAAAGTTTGTAAAAAACCTAATTATTAAAACGTATAACAAATGAGAAAGCCAGTAATGGGAGTAGGTTCGCTTAAAACGGCTCACATATTAATAATAGCAAGCTTTCGTTTTGCTCAACAACACAACGCTAGAACAGATTCACTCATGCGTGACAATCCTACCATCCTCTGCACAAAATAGACTCGGGCCAAATTACATCCTGAAATCAATGCTACAAAAAGAACAACGCTCTCGCATGCAGAGATAACTTCTTAGTGACATCATTAAGTTCTATGTGCAACCACCATTCTCGTGCAATCGAAAGCTGTCTATTATTTTAGATAAGATATGCTATTTTTGCTATTTCATATTATTCTCCTTGTCTTACTAAATGATTTTATTTATTCCAACCCTATATATTTTTGTGATAGCTAGCTGGCTACTAATTTAGAGGCTCAATTCCTTGTATCTACCACATTCTAAAACCTGTTAATACCAATGTTGGTAAAAGTTTTTTGAAAAGTTTTAATGAATAGTGTTTATAATTTATGCTTAATATATACTTTATTATTAATAACTGAGCATGTAAATATTAAAACTGTGAAAACGCACTCACTATTAAAAATGATATATATGAAAAGGCAACAGCAGTCAAGGCAAAGAGAAGCAAGTACCAGTTGAACCAACTTTGTAGATTAGTCCATATGATCCTGAAAAAAAGATAAACATATTAGCACTAAACTTTAGAAAATCATCCTTAATATCATCAGCATTGACATCATTATCATTTATAGCATTTTTTCATTATCAATATAATTTCACGTCATCAACGGTATTTATTTATTCATTCAGGTATAAAAGACAAAATTAAATACAGCAGTCAAAGGCTGAAATAGTTTGTACTAAGAGTTTAAAAAAATTAATATATTATCATTATCTTTATCAATATAAACAACATTTGCATCTTCATCATTAATTTTTAACAATTGTACGTTTCATCAATTCAGCAATCTCATACTCATCATCACAAATACTAACATTTTCATAAGCAAAAATATCATAGGAGTGATGTTTTACCCTACCTGATCATACTGAATACTCAGTACGGTCACAATTTTTTCTCAAGTATTGTGAAATAACTAAGTATCCAGTATGATAACATGTGACATCAGGTAGGGCAAAACATCACTCCTATCGTCATCATTAGCATTATCATCATCTGGGGCGGATCCAGAAATGCCAGAAAAGGGGGCCTGAAAATAGGGCCAATCAAGATAACACCACTGCAGGGGGACTGAGGCGTGCCCCTGTGAAATTTTTGTTTTCTAGATGCCCAAAAATAACCTCTGAGGTGGTTTGGGCGATAAATTTTTTCTTTTTCTTTTTTTTAAACTTTCGGCCGTCCCCCTAAATCCGCCCCTGATCATCAACTTACTCATCATCATTATCATGAACCTTATCAACATTAACCTTATCATCAACATTGTCACTGTCCTTATCATCATCAATCTCATTTTTTACACCATTTTCATCAACATCATTATTATATGAATGATGTCTGCCCCACCTGGCGTGCAAGCATTTGGGAATGTACTGAGCATTCAGTAAAGGTGGGGAAAACATCATATGTATTATTTCTCCTGACGCAAGAAACGACATTGGAATGTTATTATTATATTATCAACATCTGCCATTGCAATAACCTTGTCATAACATTCACATTCATCACTGTTTTTGCCATCATCCTCAAAAAATAGAAGTACATACCAATTGACATCATCAGCATCATTTCCAGCTACTATCCAGAAATAGAATAATGTTGACATCAACAGAAAGGCTATAAATACAATAAACAACGATATCTTTTCCAACTGAAAAACAAAAAAATTAAAAATATTTATTGAACTTACCATTATGATTGTTGTTATTATTACAAACATAATATTAATATCATAATTGCTATTATCATTTAATAATAGCATAAGAGACATAGTGACAATCGAGGACCTACAGTTGAGGTGTTTTTGTTTTATTGTAGGAGTACAGGTTGATGCGAACACTTGTAATGTAGCTCTTGAGTTTTAGCCATTTTAATTGCATAGAAGCTTTTTTGTGCAATATGTATTATTATTATTTAATCTCTTATTCAAATGATTTCACACTTGGTTAGAGAATTTTAGGCTAATACAAGGGGATGGGAGCTTGTGTGCTGGTTAAACACTTAGAGCACAGCCAATGGCCAATGGCCAAAGTACATGCTAGTAACATATGCAGTACACTCAAGCAGGTGATGTGTATTTGGTATTAATGTGAATGTGTAATGTATACCTTACCAGTGTAGTCGGTTCAGTGGATCTACGATATCGTTTCCATCGGCAACCATACAACCCTGTGATACACGACAGACATACATGGTTTTTATACTTCTGTTGGTTCTCTAACTTGATGTGAGAAACCATCTCATCTAATATCGGGGATCTTCTTCAATGGTGATATCTAAAGGCTGTTTCAAATTCTGAAAGAAAACAACAATAATTCTTTTATTACAGTTGAACTTGCCAAATTCAAATCAAAATTGGCATTGAAAAATTGTTCGACTTTAAGATAATATTCGAAAGTTAACGGACAACACAACAATTTGGTATGTAAAATAAGATCGACTTAGTAATTATTCGAGTAGGCAAAGTCAACTTTTGGCAAGTTTTGTATATATTATTACCTTTCGAGTCCATGTTTCCCCCATTGCTTGGAGAGCCACTTAGATAGTAATTTATTTGACTTTTTGGCAATCCCTACGGCTCTTGGGGAAACATGGATTACCTTTTCGTAGATTTTATTATATTTTGTACATGAACAAGGCAAACTTAAATAAATGAAATGAAATGAAACTGTAATTATTAAAAATCTAAAAATAAAATAGAATTTGATTTATTCAATTATTTATAAGAAATTTTAAATACAGAAACAAACAGTAAACAAATGCCATGTCTTGTCAAAAAAAAAAACCAAATTAATCACGCTGAATTACGTATGGGCGTGGTCCGTGACTACCTAGCAGCCGTAAAGAGGCGTTTCTTGGTAGATACATGTTCACATCATTCCACAACGACAGGGGCTGAAATGAACCATAACATCGGGGTAACCTAAAACTCTTCTGAAAGATGCAATGGGTTCTTTAAAGTGCACACGAGCCAGATGTATACACTGGACCTCCATTTTAAGTCCTTATCTGAGAAGACTTGGTTCTACCAACTGAACCATGGGCGAGGAGCGGCTGGAACCAGCGCAGATGTTATGGCTGTAGCTAGCGGCTCCCCTGCCTTACCGCTCGTTGAAAAAAAGAATGGATTTATAGATGCGGGAGAAATTGCTAATCATATTATCAATATTTACTAGTGGCAATTAAATACCGGTACTTTTCTTTCCATGCCATAACATACTGTGCCAGGGTTATGTACAGTACTGTAGTTTTAGAAGTACCTGGAATTGGGGCAAACAAACCTTTGGTACAATAAAGGTTCCACCTAGTGTAAATATTGGTCCACAAGATAAGTTGTCATACTGTAAGTGTGTATTTACCTCATTCGATTGATAAGTTTGAGTATTTGACAATTATATAGAGAAATTAAATAGAAAATTCTAAGTAAGATGTACTGTACACAAATGTGCATGTGACAGCCCACATAATGTAGCAGCTGATGCCTGCTTATCAGCCTGGTAAAACCATGTTGAAAACATGACAAATTTATGCTTTAACATCCTATTAATTTTAATAGGTAGAGAAAAGAACTTAAATTCATAATGTTTAAAGCCAGGCTCCTGAGGAACAAATATTTTTAATACATAACATATTTAATATAAGTCAAATTTTGGAGGAAAACAATTTTTGGTATGTTGTAAAACTGATATTTCTTAGACACAAAAATAGTGTTTGATTTAAAAGGGTCATAACTACCATTTTACCCATTCAATTTAAATTAAATTCTTCACCAGTGGTGCTATAATTTCTTCAAAGGATGTTAGGCCAACTAAAAAATAATATGGTACCAAATGGTACTATGGGGCATGATGAAAAGCAATTAAATAAATAGTTTTAAAAATATAGACTTACAAAGTAATAATCATAAGCATAAAAGAAAAAAATGTATATAAGATAATCACGACTGTTGCAGATTACATTAACTAATACAGTAAAAAATCATATACACAGTGCACCATCCAATTCCGAGATCCTTCTAATTTCAAGACCCCTCTAGTTTGAGACTACTTTTTCAAAGAACCAAATAGCGATCTTCAATCTTTTAACACAAAGATAACCCTCTATTTGGAGGCCGAACCCCGAGCAGTGGTGGCCCCAGCGGGGGGAAGGGGGATTAAGTCTCCCAACAGCCTGGTCAAGCCCCCCCCCCATCGGCCAAAGCTCGTTGGGCAGTCAGATCGAAAAAATAAAAATAAAAATAGGCCTAGTTTTTCCATTCCAGCCATTTCCGGCCATCTAGTAGAAGTCCCAATTTTTAAAAAAGAAATCATGTTTTGGGAGGAGGGGACACCCCCTCTGATACCTACCCTGGCTCGGGCCTTCGTCTATAGTTACACCCATAAATACTTAGCCCCCCCAGTCGGACATCTTAGCCCCCCCCCCCCATAGATTATATCCCCCATAAATTATATCCTAGAGCCGCCACTGACCCCGAGACAACACCAAATTTTCAGGTCACATTGGTTGCCTCGAATTGGATGCATACAGTACTATATATAGGCCTATCGTAGACATGGTCGCTAAATATAATTTAACCTTAACTGCATGGTATGTATATTATATTGGTTGTAATTCACTTTAAAAACTGCTGTACATGTCATTATGGTTCATACAGTATGGTAGGCTGCTACTACTATTCCTAGCTAGCCAGACAAAGGTTTTATGCACTGACACGTAATTAATTTGTCTCTTCTTAGAAGAGGTTGTTTATAATTCATTGACACAGAATTAATTTTGCATCTTTACTTTTTATTATTACTTATTTGTTTATTCTGCCTTTATGGGATAACACTTCCAGTGATGCAGCACAGTGTAGATCACATGAACAACAAAGGAAATGAAAGTCAGAAAATAAAAATTACCATAGTCAAACAAAAAGATACATAAATACTGTATACAGAAAAGAAAGTATATTCTACTCCAAGTATTGAAATACACACCATCTTGTTGGGATTTTAAGTATAAACAAAAGAACTAATTTTTTGAAGAGGTCATTCATAGTACTATTATTACTATTATTGATTTTTTTTTCTTTTTTCTTTTTTATCAATCAAAACCAAAAGGATTAAACTTGTCTACATTGTCAATTGACCAGAACAGAGTATGGTATTTGGTAGTTATTTAACATACGGCAAGACTCGTACCCTTGCACAACTATAAACCAAGGGTTTAGTCTCAATACTACTGTAATACCATAACAATATAAGTCATCTCTGTAAATCTTTTATTCTTGATAGTATTATGTATACAATGCCCATAGTTAAAGATAGGAATTAATCATCCACCCCTTTACTTTTAATAATAACATTTTTTAAATATATAAGTATACTTATCTAATAACAGAATATTAGTGCCTAAACATTATGTTTTTCATAAGTTAGTTGGTGCTATTTTCTTACATACGTCATATCTAAAACTTCCAGTCTAGTACTAATAAAAACCTTATTTGAAACAACGCTTTTTTAACAGCGGCACACATGCAACACTTAATATACAAAAAGATATGTTAAAAATTCTTATTTATTTAATACCCCATGTAATTCTTATATAACTTAAATAATTTTACTGCTATTTATCCTGACAATTCATTGATAATAATATTTTGTGTATATCTTTATTAATGGTGGTGTTTGGTTAAAAATTAATTTCGGATTCTTTTTTACTGACATCAAATGAACTAACTGTGATTGTGATAGGCTGCGATTTTCTGCCAACTGAAAATATTATATATTGCTTAAACCTTTTTGAATTTTATAAAAATGAAATAACTTTTTTAAATGGTACAATTATTATTAAAATACATGATGATGTTGGCGAAAATGTCGGTCATTTAGTCATAAATTCAGAAAATTTAAGATTCAGTTTACACCAACAATCCCTAAGCCTATTGTTAAATGACACTATAAAAAATGGTATACCTTCTTGCTACAAAGGCACCTCCCTACCAATCAATATTGTATTGTATTGTATGTAGGCCTGGGCCCTAGGCCTAGTATAGTATTAATCATTCACAATAATAAAATATTTATTTAATGACATCAGTCATCATAAATAACCGTAAAATCAATAACCATGTAATTACAGTAATTTATTTTAAAATAAGCCTATCTATGTCATTGTAAACTTTCGAATTGATAGATAATTCAAGTTTTTTTTTTTTATTTAGCTACAGATGCCTAGGCCTAAACTTTTTTTTTTTAATCTTCCTACGCATACCGACTATGCAATGCATGAGGTCCGGGAATTTCATTAAACATAAACACTAGGCCTAGTACAGCAGTAGTAATAATAGTGGGTCTGGGCGCAAGCCCTACTAGGCCCCTACCATACCTTACCTTTTTCTCCTTGTGACACTCAATATGAAACACTTATCCGACTTAAAATAAAACTAGATACACTTCCTGTGACCGTATAAAGTAATGGGCTCACATGTTATTGAATAGTTAGTCAACAATTCGAACTTACTGGTGGAAATTGAACGTCAGAAAAGGATATCCTTATGTCAGTACCATTAGAGTGTGATACTCCGTGGCCTAGTTGTGCTTATCTTTCCAATGGGTCTGATATTTTCGCACTGATGGTAGTAGTAAATCAAACACCCACGGTTTCGCCCACAATAATTTTATAATCCGATATCGGGGTTTACAATGAAGAATAGTGTTGTTTACTATACAAACCTACTCGGAAATCTAATATGAACGGAATTTAAATTTAAAAAGGCGTGTATGTCCTTGCACCAGAGTGTCAACAAGAGTTGTTGAAATTTGTAATTTTACAGTAAACATGCTGACTGTATGATGAAATGCTAATCAAAATATTCAATAGCATGAGGTGAACTGGCACGCGAGGGTAGCACAAAAGTTTTATGAATATTGATGAGTTCAACACATGCCAATAATGTCATACAAGATAATAAGTAGGCAAGTACTCTACTGTAGACATGTTAGTTACTTCAAATTTTATTTACAATTCAACTGAATTGTTAATTCCGACTCTTATGATCCTATAGGTTCTAATTATTTTTTCACACACGAAACATTTTTTAACAGAACAGTACTTAATTGCAATTATTCTAGTTTTGTCATTCCATTGGGTGTAATTTTTAAAATCATATTTTCTGGGTGCTGTGTTTTTCTAAAAATTTGTACATTTAAAAATGTTTTTGATGTAACATTTAAAACGCTTTTAGAGTTTTAATTATGTGCAATGCAATAGCTCTATTTTTAATTTCAGCTTTATTTGTATCATATTTTATGTCAATTTTCAAATTTTAAATATTAATGATATACGTAATTTTGCACAAATGGCTGGAGTTCAACCTAATGGTGTTCCTGTGCTTATCACTTTTTGCTTTTCTTGTTAACTATATTTTATTTTTTAATTTTTTTTTTTTTTTTTTTTTTTTTTTTTTTTTTTTGTTCATGTTGAACACATTCGATCAACCAATCTCTAATCAATGTGAATGGAGATACTGCATCATCATTTGACCTAGATAAAGAAATCCTTGATTCGCGCATGTGATAAATACTTATTATAATAGGACCGCCACCAATGCGAAAATTAATATAGGATCCTCCGTAAGTCCAGTAGTAGTAGAGTTGTGTTTTGAGGATGGCCAAATCGCCGGATGACGGACAGTGTTGCAGCTTTAGGCTGCATTTTGTGCAATATTTCCCCGACGATTGGTCAAGCCTAAAAGAGGTACCTCGCAAAAGTATTGCTTACTTTGGTGAATGTCTAAATGTCGTATTAGAAGCAACGATCGAAACACCGCAGGAAAATGGAAACGTAGGCCATGGCCAGCGCGAACTGTATCGAAAGCAGTCGAGGGGCCAGCAGTGTTTATCGTACATACGCCGCGTGCCATCGTCAACACTAACACCATCTGCTAGGCCTAAGCAAGAGGAAGTTGATGCGCATTGCCCAGATGGTTTTCAAACCTGTACTCCGTTGCTTGTGATGTATAAAAAGGATATAAGTGACGTAAAGGTAAATAGATACAAACATTTGGCGATAGTGGCAAAACAATCAATGATTTAATAATCTTGGAGGCCTGGTCATTTCCTGCTGTCCGTACCACCACACACAAAATCAATCACTTTCGCAGACATTTGTATTAATATAAAATTGTATGTAGTCATGATATACATTATTTGATTTATAACCTTCTGCAGGAAATGTATTTTTCTTTTCATTGCTAAATTAAATACCACATTATACCAAAAACCCAAAAGGTTCACTAATTAATCTCAGATAAGAAAGTAGGCTATAATAACATACTCCCATGTATTGAAATGCCATCGTGTTGGGATTCAATATTTCAACATTAATTATGTCATCATCAGGAATAATGGCAGTACACCAAGTCTGTTATTAAAAATACAAATATATTGATGTACTGTACTCATGGTCCATGGAGCTTTATTTGAATTACTATTAATAAATTTATGATGAGCTAGGCCTAGACATACCATGAAACAAAATTAATGAATTTTGCAGGATGATTATTATACTAAGCATGTAAGAGACATGATTTTGATTTCTGAAAGCTTTGTCCAGATATCAAATTTTCTATGACAAAAAACTGTTGTATGTCCATATAATTTAATTAAAATCTCTATTCAATACAGTTACTTTCTTAATGCAATTTATGTATTAGTTATTTTTCATACCTTTTTAGTATTATGTTTTAATGTTTTGTGTATGTGTTCTGTTAGTATATTTTTAGCTATTGGCAAAAGAGATTTCATTGTTTACTTGTTTGATCGATTAAAATAAAGTATTCTTGATTCTTGATGTGCCTATGTATAGCCATGGTGTGACATCATCATGACCATATTTGGGCTTGTCACATGTTTTTGTCAAATAAAATTGGATAGTCTTGACATAACTTAACTCTGGTAACATTTAATTACTTAAACAGAATTACTCATTTAAAAATCAAATTAGCTCCAATATTAGAAAAACAAGTAAGTTTTTGCTAGTTTACAAATTGTTCTACTAGAAAAATCTTTGATTGGATTACCAGCCAATAAAGGCTTTATGCAAGATATGTAGGAATACAATTTTTTTTTTATAAGAACCAGTAAAATTTTTCCCAGGCTCAGTGTTCTTATTTTTCTGGCTCAAAATGTTTTTACTTTGTTCTTATTTTACACTTTTTTAAACATAAAAAAAATTTTATTGTATAATAGTATACTACTGTACTGGAATGTAGGTAAAATGGCCCCTGAAAAAGGCCGCCAGATAAAATGGCCCAAGAAAAAAGATTTGGTAAAAACGGCCCCAAATGACAGGTATATATTATAGAATGTATTGCATAGTTACACCTACTGCACATAAGGTACAGATATACGTTTTTCGTTTTTCTATTTAAAAAAAAATAAAAATAAAAACAAAGTTTTTCGTTTTTCTATTTAATAAAAACAAAGTTTTTCATTTTTCTATTTAAGAAAAATAAGTAAATACTCTACCTCATTTGACATTTTCAACCTCAATTTGTTATTGTTCTTAATTTTTTTAACAATTTCAGCCTCAGTGTACTTATAAAATGTGTTCTTTAAAAAAAAAAAGACAGTGTAGTGTGTTAGTTACTAAAGTTGGTTGGCATAGTTAAAATTTTTACCTGTTTTTAACTAAAAGAAATAGTTTACTTCAGTCTCAAATGTAACTACTGTATTTCAAACAGTTGACTTAATTCAGTATATTTGTCAATGGCCAATCGATAGCTGCATACTTAACACATCACATTTGCCTCAATGCAGAACAAAAGAAAAGAATAAGACCAAAATAAATGGTAAAAATGGAAAAAACAGTATACAAAAAAACACAAATAAAGGAAAGTGAAAGTAAAATATAGGAGGGTGGAGGAAAATTATTTCAATGCAGACAAACTTTTCAATATTCAAAATTTTAAAAAAATTATATGATTTGTTTTAATTTAATTTTTAGAAATATAAGGAGGTACATCTGAGCGAGAATGTGATTTTATTTCCGGTTTGTCTCCCACTGGAGAATCTTCCTCTTGAACCATGTAAGCTGACTGTTGTCATGGAACCACCATGGGTGATATCAAGGCCGCAAGTCTCCACAGTTACGCAACAAAACTCACCTCAAACAACTCCTAACGATCACCATCATCAAACATTTCAACCAAAAGGTATCATTTTTAATGAATTTTTAAATAATTTTGATAAAAAAATTTGTATTTTATTATTCATACCGGGCTAGGTGTGTTTTGACTGAATTTGATAGCCTTGGAGACAAATATAGATATTCATGACCATGTAATGCCCTAGCTGGATACAAAGTGAACAAATTTTGCCTTCCTTATATTTTTTGCATAATATGATCATCCCCAATTACTGAAAAGAAAAGTAAATTTTCTTATACCGGTAACTTCTAACACCCTACCCAATGGCATTACATCTCTTTTTTTTCTGCACATAATTGATTTTTTCCCCCTTACAGTATCAATTATCCAGATTTCATTTATACCATATAGTGTGGCAGTAATGTTATATTGTATCTTATATTTTTGGTTGTTTTCTTATTGAGTATATGTTCTAAACACTATGTATTGCTGACCCATAGCGGGACACACTTTGTGCATTGTGGGTGTATCCACTCAGTTACCTTTATGCATAATGTTCAATGTTGTTACTGTATATTGCTGGTTGTACACTTCTACCATGACACTTGGCTAAAAAGAATTTGTTTCATTTTATTATAGTTTTGTAATTGTTTGTGTGAACAAGATTGGATATTACTACATAAAGTCTTAATAATTCATTTTATAAAAAGTATAGAAAATGAATTTCGGATAATAAAATTAATGAACTTCCTATGTTTAAATTGAATCTCTAGTGTGTGCTTCGTTGGAACTAGTAGGCCCACCCCATACTTGTTGTCGCCATTTGACTGTTGGAGATAAACATTACACAATAGTCCAAGGTAATCTCACAACTTTTTTCAATAATTTATGGAAATTTATTGTAATGTTTTATATGTTTTAGTATGTTTGTTGTATAATAACTTATTGTTAATAATACATTATTTATCTTGCATATTATATTGTTGGTGTATGTTCTTTCATTTGGTATCTCTAACTTTATTTTGACCATCAATAATTTTCCTCCTTTTCCTATTTTTATATCAATTCTACAGTATTTCATTTCAACTGATTTTTAAAATACTTTACTGCTTTTCTTTTTCTGTTTTAGAAAGCTAATATGGCTTACAGTAGTATTTATTATAAAAATTTTGATGATGATTATGATAGAATAACTGCTTCTTTGGTGATAACACTTTTGTTTAATTTGTATTGTTATTAGTTAGTAACAAATATGGAGAAGCCATAACAATAGAAAAAGCTACCATTATGGTGAATAGGAACAACCATTTCTTACCACCAAGTCCTGATGGTTCCACTTACCAATCAACACCATCTAAGTAAGTTGTAAAACATATTGTTGTAAAAATATATTAACTAAGAGAAGATTTGTGCAAGGAAAGTTCAAAATTAACAGTAAATGTAGAAAAATTAACAGTAAATGTAGAAAAAAAAAGTTTCTGTCTAATACCCCATTCAGACTAGATTCGCATTGCAATCGGTTGTAGCAGTTGCAACACCCAATCACAAAGTAAAATCATGTCTGAAAGCTCACCGATAGTAGTCAATAAGTAATCGATTTCGCAATTGTTACCTGTTGTGATTGGGTGCTACAATCTTTATTATGATTGGGTGCTACAATCTTTATTACTCCCGATTACCATGGAATCCGATCACAACGGATTCCATGACATATATCGTTTCTAGAGATGTAAAAGTATCAAAGTAAAAAGGTGTCTGAATGCTGTTGAAGTTTGCAAATGGTTGGTTGCAAACAATTTGGATTACAACTGTTTACCACCGATTATATCACAACCGGTCGCAATGCAAAGTCTAGTCTGAATAGGGTATAAGGTGATGATGAAGGTGGTGGTAGTGATGATGATGGTGTTATTGGTTGTGGTCGTGCTTTACATGAATGACGATGGTGATGATTATGATGATACAAATGAAGATAATGAAGAGAGTGTTGACAAAGATGTTTGATGCTGATGATAATATGATGATAATAGCAACGTGATGGTTACAGTATAAAGATGAAGAAAGGAAGATGTTGCGATGATCCTGATGAAGATAATGGTAATTGTGGTGGTGATGATTCAAAAATTGCTCTATTCAATGACAATGATGATGATGGGAAAGATAGAAATGGTAATGAAGATGCTGATAATGAAGTTGGCAACCACATCAATGATGACAATGATGAAGACAAAAAAGGTGAATATGATAATTTTAAAGATGATGACGATGATGGTGATAATTGTGGAGATTGAGGTAATAGATTGATGATGTTCATTTTACATTAAAGCCTGTTGAACTATAACATAACATAACATGATCAATTTTACTTGCATTTTAGTGTAACAGACTTCATAGAGGCCAGCACCATGCCCACCTCATCTTCCACTCAGCTCCCACTGGTACTACAAGCTCTTGAACAAAATTGTTTTATCTTCCAATTAGATATACTAGACAACATCAGTATACAAGATGATATCCAGGTGAGGAATTATTTAGGAAAAACCTTTTTAATATTTAAAATAAAAATAATAGAATAAGTCTTCCTTCCCCCTCTCCAAACAACACCAGCAACAATGGTAATGACAACATCAAAAGCAAGAAAAACAATATGTATTTATTCAAATAAACGCCCCACTTTGAATAAATTCCCCCCTCGAATTAACGCCCCCCCTCCCCCACTCTAGAGCCTCAACACATTTGATTAATGTTCTTCGGATTTAAATTTGAAATATAATTTCCTTTTTCCCTTTTTTTTTCATAATTTTCAAAAATTTAGGGGGCCCAGGCCAGCCAGCTCCCCCCCCCCCCGAATCCACCATTGTTTTATATTCATACTTTATGGCATGGTGGTTGTACACATCACTCATAAAAAGTGCACAACTGGCCGTTTGCTTTCTGTTTATATATGCTGCATGTATTGTTCAATTTGTTATGACTTTCTTTCATTTGCAGAGTTTAGATGTTCCTTTATTATTTAGCCTACAATGGAAACCATATCCTGTAGCCCAATCTAAGCCACTACTTGCCCACTATGAGTTGCCAACGATTCGTTTAGACTACCCAGCGTTTGTCATGTTAGCTAAATGCAACTCCCCTGTAACGATTGGGGAGAGGTAAGTATCCATGGTGCTCTTTCAGCACATTCTATTTAATTCAGATTGTATAAAACAGATGCACAATAATGTAAATATAGATATTTTTTATGAATATATCTATCAGTAAATTTTCCTATCAGAATTTTCCAAAGTATTAGTACACAAGTGAGTGAGGTGTCCGTTTTTATTCCTAGACATTATCCATACGGCTGCTTTTATATTTTTGTTAAGTTACGTTATTTTGCCTTGGAATGACCGCATACAACTTCCATTGGCTGAAGTAATTTAAACAAATAAAATTTCAATCAATCAGTCAATCGAAATTTTAATATTTCTACATGTTCAGAATCAGAAAACATTATCTTCCAAAAAAGAAATTTGCTTTGCTAGGAATAAAACCTTTAAAAACTTTTGTACAATAAAATGATACAGTCATTTGAATTCTTATTTGTAGATGAGTGTCGAAATTTAATGAATATTTATGAGATTAAATATGAATATTCATTGTTTTTATTTATTAATGGATGTTCAAACAGTTTTTTTATTACCATCTTTAAAATGTATCGATTGGGAAAATCTGATATGATGCAAAAAAGAGAATTACAATTACACTACACTACACTATTTTTTCCTCAATCTGAGTAAATATTATAAATTACATTTTATGTTTGCCTATTTGTGCTTGTAATGCATTATATGTGTATTCTAGCTTTTCAGTGCAATATACATTGGTAAACAAGTTACAGGATTTTATTGATATAGGACTTATGTGGCTTCCAGCACCCAGGCTTGTTGGGGACTCTGGTATGTAAAACAGACTACCTTCTGTAAAGTATCAGTGGTCATTAAAATTACTGTATAACAATAGGTTAGATTTGAAAGATGGTCTAGTGTTTTTGTATAGAAAAATTTCATTATGTGCTTATGATATTAGAAAGATCCATTAGTCTGGTTGGCATATAACATAAAACACTGGTACACCTGATGAAGCCAGCGTAGACTGCTGGCGAAAGGTTATGTAATGAATACTTTTAATTTGTCTATAAAGTGGTACCAGTGTTTTTATTTTATTATGTGACTTAACGAGAGTAGAGTTATGTATGTTCGTGAGAAATTTAAAAGAAATGTCATTACAATTCTTATGAACTGTCCACACTATGGGACAAAAAAAGCTGTTGTATGCCCATATATAGTCATGATGTGCCTATATATGGTCATAGTGTGATGTCATCATGACCATATTTAGGCAAGTAACATGTTTTTGTCTAATATAATTTATAGTCTAGGCAGTATTCTTATGAGCTGTCTACACTACCAAATTTTCATGGACGAAAGAGCTGTTTTATGCCTATATAGAGTCATGGTGTACCTATATTTGGTCATGATGTGATGTCATCATGACCATATTTAGGCATATCACATGTTTTTGTCCAATAAAATTTAATAGTCTGGACAGGGCCTAAGAGTGGAGTTTTACAGGATGTGAACCCAGGTATTTTATGGTGAAATTCTTAATTACCAGCTTAGTTCTAATGAAACACATTGCATTCAAATTTTAATGTTAAATTTCGGTATGTTATTTTTGTAGGTCGTAGGGAGAATGGTAGCATTGAGGATGTTGTTCTGTGTCAGGAGCCTGTGCAGCATGTGGGGACCTGCAAGTTAGGCTCAACAGCCACCATCACGTTTGTATTCAAAGCACTCAAATGTGGACTATATGAGGTAGTAAAGGCTACTTTGGTATTTCTTGTCTGCATGATGATAATGAAGATGATGATTGTGATGATGATTATTGATGGTTTGTGATGAGGATGAGGATGATCAGTAATGAGGATGGTGATGGTGGCATCGTTGGTGGCAATAATGATTTTAGTGATGATATTGCTAATGGTGATAATGATGATGTTGGTAATGGTGAGGGTTATGGTGTTTGTAATGGTGATAGTGGTGATGTTGGTAATGGTGAGGGTTATGGTGTTTGTAATGGTGATAGTGGTAATGTTGGTAATGGTGAGGGTTATGGTGTTTGTAATGGTGATAGTGGTGATGTTGGTGATGGTGATAATATTCGGATGATGGTGATAATAGTCGGATGATGGTGATAATATTCGCATGATGGTGATGATAATTATATGATATTGGTAATGGCAGTGGTGATTATTTTGGTGGTGATAATAATAATAATATGGATAATGATATGATATTGGTAATGGTGATAGTAATGATGATGTTAATGGTAAGGGTGATGTTAATAATATTGGGATGATGGTGATGATAATCATATGATATTGGTAATGATGACAGTGATGATATTGGTAATGGTGATAGTTGTGTTGGTAGTGATATTGGTGATGGTGATGATGGTTGATAATTATTATGATGATGATTATTTTTACAATGGTAACTTCATCAAAGATGTGATGGAGAAAAATAATAATAATATTATGGTGAAGTTGATTAATATCTGATGTATTAATTTTTTTTCTCTGCAAATATTTAGTGTTTTTTGTTCTCTGATATTTTAGCTTGGAAAGTTCATGAAGTTAAAGTTACAGTATGCATCGTCCAATCCCAATCGACCATCGTCATCACATGACCATCTATTGCAACACTCACAGAGTACTCCAGCACTTAAAGAACTCACAGGAGAAAATAAAGCGATGAAAGTAGCAGGAACAGTGCCCTCAAGCATCAACGGAAATGATATACAATGGCAGTCTACTCAAGAACCCATCGAAAGGTATGTTTCTTTTTTTTTATTTAAGAGCAAGGGTTGGAAATACACTACAGTAGTGCATTCGTATGCCACTTTCCTAAGCAGCACTTATTGGTAAGCAGTGCTTAGCGAACAAATTCAGATCTTGTGCCGCGCTTATGCAAGAGAAGAAACGTTTACAGTATATAACTTCGTTAACCATATTAAATGATGATGATTCACCCTGAAAAACTGGTATTTTTTATTTTTTATTTTATTTATTTATTTATTTTTGGCACCTGATATATGGTGATGAAGATCTTGATGTTATTTCCCAAGTTGAATGCAGGGTTTCAGTTATTATTACATTTTGTAAACAATGGTACATACTATGAGCTAGTACAACTATTTATATGATTATCTAGAAAGTTTATAATATCAAAAGAAAGTATAATTACATCAGCAATATTTGTGTATTTATATCTTAAATATTAATTTACTATTATTTAAACCATGGTTAGTAAAATAATTTTAAAATATACTGAAACACTATCGCATGGTTTTATCAACTTTTAATAAGTCATAGACTAGTTTACATTAGGTTATAGATTAGTTTATAACACACCTAATAGATCCTTGTCTTTTGATTGGTGGATTTCGTATCACATGATATTGGTTATTTACCCCATTTCATCACTCATCATGAAAATTTAGTTTTTTACCTTCATCCATGCATTTTCGTTCCATCCATTTTGCTCCATTGGACAGCCCCTAAGATATGATACGACTTCAACATAATATAATCTTCTGATTAGTTAAAAAGGTGCTGGACTGTTCCATTTAGAAAATGGAGATTTTGTTTCATAAAAAATTGACAAAAATTTCTTCAGAAAAACAGTAGATTTTTTTCATAAAATATCAAATGATAAGAATCTATATTCGGTGTGTTATAAAACAAATAATGAATGTATTTTATTTGTGCAATGAAAAGAATATTTTCACGAGTTGAAAGATTGACTTTGATTGAAAATATTCTTCCCATTGCACTCATAAACATTGATTATTTGTTTAATAATTTGATGACTGTATACTATATATTTAATATTTTACAGAAGCAAGTTATTTATGTGAAATATTATATATTCTTTTTCAGAATACCAAAGATAATATCGAGGAAAGACAACCTGTTAGCTAACCAGAGGAAAGGCTCATTAAACGTAAACAAGATAACAAAGCGCAGGTGCCAAGTATATATTATGGCCAAGCAGAGCTGAATACTTGTCAAGCAATTATAGTACCTTCCACCTAATTGGTAAATTTAAATTGTAAAGTGATAAAATACTTGTTAATGTGTAGCTAATCAAATCTGTTGTACTGCTGTGCAAATCAAGTGCTTTAAAGTATCAAATAATTAAGTACATGGATAAACAAACTCATTTATAAGCAGTTAGAGGTTGCCTAGCAACTAAGCAGACTATTAACTGTAGCTACATAATACCAGGGAGAATATAGTTTGTATATTATTATTAAAATGATGGTAAAAGAACCACCATGGACTGACAGCCCAACATTAAATGTGTGTGCCCTATATATTATTGAGTGTAGCTGCAAATTGGTGGTTATGATGCTTTCCTTCCAATCCCAGGGTCCTTGGTTCAAATCCTTTCAAGAATCAAGATTTTTTTTTCATGACTAAAAACAATTCCACTTGCTAAGCCTCATAAAAGCTTAGTTTATACAGTATAATTTTCATCCTACAACTGGTGAGTCACTCTCAGTGGTAGGATAAAGGTAAAGGTAGTCGAACATGTACAGGTCCTGAGTGCCCATCCCTCTTTCGTAAGCATTGGGGCCTGACTGCAGTGCTTTGAAGAAGGGATAGCCACTCCTCCTCACAGTGAGTCTGTTTACCTTCCAAGCATATGCCAGTACCTATTTATTCTGCTGTGTAGAGAGAGACAAACGCAGATAAAGTGTCTTGCCCAAGGACACAGCGAGATGATTCAAACCCCTGACCACGACATTGAGAGTCCAAGAACCTCAACTACTGCACCAAACGCTTCCACAAACTCAGAGGATAAATCTTCCTAATGTACAATTACCAATATTAACATTGTATAATAATAAGGATGTACAGTAGTTCAGAAGACAATATCATGGAATGAGCGTTGATTGACCTTTTTTATTTTGCATACTTATTAATTGGCTCCTCCAATTATTTTGCTTCTTAAAACTGTAACCAAAATAGCTCAGGTAATGCTAATAAACTATCCTTGTGTACAATAATAGAATGATTTTTAGATATTTTTCATAAAATTAACGTACTATGTTATATCTGTATAGATGAAAGCAGAAAAATTGTATTGAAACCAAAATAGTGGTGTTTTATTCAGATATTGTAATTTTTACAAAATCAGCTGGATTTTGTATATATGCCAGTATAGTGTTTTATATTACTTTATTAATTTAGAAATCATATTTTCAATGAATTCACTTAAAAATGAACTTTCAGGAAGATTTTTTTTTCTCCTAATATTAATAATTATAGTAGCTCATAAAATTTGAACAAAGGCCAGATGAGCAGTCTTGAAATGGGGGATATTGGGGGAGCAAATGTAAATTGGGGGGGTGCTTCATGATAAAGTAAGGGGCACTAGCACTCAACTGGGGGAGCAACTATTTTTTTGGGAGGGGGCATGTATACATAACCCCAAAATAAGCCAAATGAGCTCCTATATGCAATGGCCAACCCTGCTTACAACAATTATATAGTTTAAGGAGTTGATTAGTCTTTTAGGGATACATGTGTATTTAGGATTGTTTCATAGACGGGTTTCAATGATATATATTTTTTGTTTCTCAAGGGCATATAAATATGCATTTTACGAGTCCACCATTATTATTATTATTTTTAATTAAATTATATTATTAATTAATAATAGTAATATAATATAATAATATTTATTGTTCAGTGTAGGGAAGGTACGTTTTGTAACAAAAATTAGTAAGGAAGATTACTTACAAAAAGTATGGTGAATAAAATGGTAATTCAATTTATTACTTATAATAGTAATGTAATATAATGATATTTGTTGTTCAGTGTAGGGAAGGTGCTTTTTGGAACAAAAATTAGTAAGGAAGATTACTTAGAAAAAGTATGGTGAATTAAACGGTAATTAAATTTATTGGAATTAAAATATTTATTAATTAATAAAAATGTTAATAACACTTTTGAATAATATAGTAATGATTATTAAATAATTACTGTATTAATATGAGTATTATTATTATTATTTACTTCATGCTCATAATATTAAGTATTCATAATTTGCCAATATTTAAAAAAATCATGGTGAGATGATACAGAAACAAACTCCCAAAAGAAACATTTAGTTAATTAGTAATGAATAATTAAGAAGGTTAATGATTATGAATTATTCCATTATATGGAAAGATTGCAACTAATGTGTATTACAGATTTTATTTATATTTTATCAAAATGCATGCAATAATTATATCCAAGATTCAACTTGAATGCTTTAGATTAGAATTTTAATACTTAGCTGAAAATTTTAGAGTAAGAAATATGCAATTCTGGGTTACCATAAGTATTTTATAGACCTTTGGAAAACTGCAGTACATGGTTCTAAAAACTCATTAACCACCTTGTTGTTTCAGTGTGCATGTTCATGTCGAAGGTCAATGCATGTAAACAAACAAATCATACAGCCTATGTTGTATTCCATATTGACTTCAGTTGACTAATCAAAGTCTTAATTTGCTATTGACCTGGCTTTCATGTTTTTCTGTATTCAGACATTATGATACAAATTATTGCATGCATGATTTTAGAGAGGATGACTAAAATTGAAAATGATTAGGGCTAGGAAATAGTGTAGAAATAGATTCTAGCGATTTTAAATGTGTGTTTATTATTTCATAACCATAAGACAAGGTGCCAAGGGTCTTAGAGTATCATATACACTTGTATAATTTACTCTAGGCTATGCCTAGTTATGTGTGACCTATTTTTCTAAACCCTCAACTCATCCATTAACTTTCAATACGTTTTTTTTTTTTGCAGTTTGAACTTCGTTTGTTTGTATAGTGTTCTATGGTAATACACATTAAGCACTATGGTTCTGTTACTGTGAAAATATTTTTAACCTAAAGCTAAGCTTAATGTCGCCCTTGCGAATCGACTCAACTCAACTGACATCAACTGACCTTTGGCAACTTGCCAGCAACTGCCAAGCAACTGTGAGTTGTACGATTTGAGCCACGATTACCAGTTGCTCTCAGTCACCCATGTTCTATTTTGCTGCTATCCAAAGCAGCTGTCATGCGATTGAATGGTCATATGACAGTTGTAGCCCAGTAACTCTATTCTATTAACTGTGCACATACCGTTTACGCTAAAATTGTATCGAATAATGGTAGCATTGCACGGCAACTAGTTGTAGGGAATTAGACATTTGGAAGTGACATAAGCACTCTGGTCAACTAGTTCTACCTTGCTTGTAGTTGCGCACTTGCTAGTGAAAGTCGACGTAAGCACTACCAGCAAGTAGTTGAGGTCAGTTGATGTCAGTTCTGTTGAGTCAAGTCACAAGGGAGACAAGCTTAGCTTAAGTGTTCCATCTACTTTACTTCTTGGGTGGTCTCTCCCTCCCCCTCCCCATCTCTGTATTCTTTCTTATGTGTATAATTTGATTCTCCTTATATAATTTTTAAAATAATAAGAGCCATCCAGGATGAAAATTAAAATTTGAAAAAATGCAGATAGGATGACTTCACACATCCATGACCACCCTCGATTTCTTACTCAATGTAGAGTCAACCAAAACTTGTCTTAATTCAGAAAACAAGAACTCAAGTCTTCACACAGGTACATGGCTCTACATGATGTCATTGCGTCCTAGGTTTTACCATTTCTGCAAATCTGACGTTCCTTGATATGATTATGTTAACTTTATTGAGAACTTAACATACTCATTTTAAGTCAGACACTGCTAAAATATTGAACTCTCTACCTCATAATAACAACATATTCAACTCTCCTGCTTCACAAACGTAATCTCAAATTAAATATGACTACTGTATTGGTCCCAAATGCCACTAAGTTTTTTATGAATTTTTAATTAGATTATATGAGTTAATACTGCAATAATTGTTTTTTTCCAATCCCCCCAATTACATTTATGTTATATTGTTTTATATGTTAAGAGATAAAAACTAAGTGTTGTATTGTCATAACAGGTATGTTAATTGTATTAAGTATTAAATTGCCTAATGTTATGTTGCCAGTTATATATTACATTACAGTATGTTTATGCCATTTTTTGTTGTTTTTTTTGTTGTTTTTAGTGCAATGCTTAATGTTAACAGTACATAAATTGTTTTTCAGTACTATGTTTAAAAGAAGATCGGTTATTTTATTATATTAAAGATATTATTTTAGCTTAGTTATCCATATATGGCAAACACAAGCAATTGGTTGTAAAATACCACATATCAGCATTCCCAGATCTATTTTTTATTTTATATTGTTTTTTATTTATTCGTAAATTTTGTTACCGTAAAGAACAGAGGCAAGTGTGTACTATCATATATATTACAGAAATGGTGTTTTTTTTTAATTTTTTTTTTAATGATTTTTACAACCTATTCATACTGCTTTTTTTGAAGTTATAATTTTTTAAATGAAAATTTACATGATATATTTGTTTAAAAATACTACTTAGCCATGTCTGTGCTCACAAGTATTGTAGAACATAATCGCCAGCCTTAGGGATTTAAGCCCCTGTCTCTGTAGCCCAACATTGAGGGCGGTGTACAATAGTGTCTAGTGTGCCGTATGAACCTACCACTTTTACTTTCCAATTTTGATATGTATGTTTGATATTAAACAATTAATATTGGTAGCATTTATTTTTCCTTTACAGTTATTGATGGGGTATTAATTTTATATGTCGTCTTTCATCTCATTACTATGAAAATATGGTACTTTTTATATAGAATTTAATAGTTTCTTCTTTTTATGGTTTATATCATAAAATTACTACATTTTTACTGCATATGAATAAAATGATTTGAGGTACAAACAAATCGCCGTCCTTTTTATTGTGGATTTTATTAATACTGTAGAAAGTTTGTTGATATCAAGTCGCAGTTCCAAAGATAAACACAGCCCAAAATTTTATTATCATAGGCTTATATACAGCGGTTTAGCGCAGTAGAAATAGTTTGGTTTCCCAACCTCGAGGTCAGGGTTTCAATCCTTCTCTGTGCATTTTGCTTGTATCCATAAGCAAGGCACTTTATCTACATTGCTTAAGCCTACCCAGCTGTATCAATGGGCACCAGAAAATTGCTGGGAGTAACCTGTGGTGGACTAGCATTCCACACAAGGAGAGCATCACACTACTTGAAACTGGGGATAAGCCCCAGCCCTATGGGGCCTAGTGGCTTGGCAAGGATTTACTTACAGTACTTGGATACAACAACAATTACATTCCACTCACAAACAATTCAAGATTATCATTTTAATCATACTGTCAAGAAAGGAGCGTTTATGTCGCAGCCTTGTTCCTACCAATCCTTTTACCACTATACTCAAGGATCGTATTGTCAAGTTTTTAGAACTAAATCGACATCGCTCCTGGCAGAGTATTGATTGTGCTAGAAAATGTGTCCAGCTCTGTCTGAAACAAAGTATCTAGCAAGTGTGTGGACACGATACGAAGAACAACAATTACATTATACATGAGGAAATGTAACAGCAACCACCTACTCATTTCCAAATATAATATATATTATGACCAATGGCCATCTGAAGCATAGGCAAATTTAAGTGTTTCACAAGATACAAGCACATACCTTTGATACCTATGTTGTACTTTTCTTATAATTTCATTCTTAACAAATAGTAATAAAATAACATTTATGTACCTACATCTTATAAGACACAGTATTGTACAATGTACAACAGCAGTTAAACTACTGAGGGATAAAGAACAAGTCTGATTCCAAATATATTTTAATTGTTTTCTGTAGCACTAATGCATATATAATATGAGCTATTGTTTGACATTACCACTCACTTAAGCATCACTTAAAGAAAATTTCGCGAGTATTAGACTGGATGAGAGCAAAATGGATTTTTCCTGGACACCCAACAAAAGCTCAAAAATATATTTTCATTGGGTTTTATAAAAAAAATAATAATATGCTATATACCATTTTACAATGTTTTATTACCAATAGGCCTATATATTACTGTATGTTAATCTTACTTTAATAATACTCTACATTAATAATAGGCAGTACAGCAATTAGAAAAAAGTAATGGCTATTTACACATTGGGGCCTGATTATGAGACAGTGTCACGATTTCAAAATGAATTTTAAAATTCTGATAGTCTTTGTGACTCATCTCTTTCCTATTGGAACCAGCACTGAATTGTTCTATTATCTACCAAAACCTTCTTTTTTTTTAAGTCATGGCCTCCATTTTTTTTTTAGTTGTATATGTTCTATGCTACTGTGGCACATCCACCTCAGTCTCTCATTCCCTTCCCATCTTTTGAAGCAAATAAATACTGAGTCAATTTTTTTTTTTTTTTTTAAAGAGAGGCACTATTGGCTCTACAATTAAATTGAAACACATCATCATAGAAATTTTGATAATAAGAATATCATGGGTCACAAAAGAATTGACCTTTCCTCTAAGCCCCGCCCCCTAGATATTGTTGCTAACGTCCCACAAAATGAGTGTTAAAACATAAGCTGTTCTCTGATTGGTCAGTTGGTAAGTTTGATTGACACTCCAGAAAGCTTCCTTAAAAAAAAATTGCTCCAACCAAGATGAGTCTGATTGAGCGGTAAACTCCCTGTCAGGAATCCTGGACACCTTGTGAAGGACTTTGGACCCTCTGCCTTTGGACACATCATCATTTTATCTCTGGCACCGCAGCTGAAGGTATCATGTACAGTATAACTTATACTTTACACAACCTTTGGCCCAAATTGCTGGATAGTATCAACCTACCCACAAATTACAATGTTTACTCATTTAATTAAATTCCACATATTGTCTAATGGAAATATATTCCCTTATCAATCAATTACTAATCACTTATTTCGGAGAAGGCGCTTTCATACACCAACTCACATGACTGTACCATAGAACTCATCTGTATGCTATGCTGTGATTGGTTCCTGCGGATTGTAACGCCTCTTGACCACATATACCTTCTGGCTTGATATGGTGACCATGTAGAGAAATTCTTCAAAGACAACTAAAAAAAATCAGAAATTATTGACAGAAACCAACAGATTTACATACATGTATAACAAACAGCAGTAAACTCAACTATGGTACAGTAGAACCTCGATTTTACGTACGGTACGGGACCAGAGGGCGTACGTAAATCGGGGGATTCGTAAAATAGAGGTTGGGTTAAATTTGTGGTAACCTTTGACCTAATACGTACGTAACGCTCAATAAACGTATGTACGAACGAACGATGATACCTAGGCTAGACCTAGCCTCTAGGCCTAGGCCTAGGAATAAAGCCATGTGTTTAGTATTAGTGTTTAGTAGTGTTCTTCCTTGGTTTGCCCATGGAGGTATTATTGAGAAGGAGATCACTCGGCAAAGCTACGCGCACGCAGCGCTATGCAAATGAACCAAGATCAAAAGTTGCCGCAGCGCGTAAAGAACGTTTGCGCGATGCCTTTGAAGTCCCATGTGTTCCCCGCCAAAAAATTGAACATGACGAAATGGAGAGCACCTTCTTTTCTCAATGCGCACTACATACTGTCAATCACTATGGCTGCGCAATCTTTTTTATTTTGAAGCTGATACATTCATCTCTCATAAAATATCAAACATATTAATATTTAGACTGGATGAGAGCAAAATGGATTTTTCCTGGACACCCAACAAAAGCTCAAAAATATATTTTCATTGGGTTTTATAAAAAAAATAATAATATGCTATATACCATTTTACAATGTTTTATTACCAATAGGCCTATATATTACTGTATGTTAATCTTACTTTAATAATACTCTACATTAATAATAGGCAGTACAGCAATTAGAAAAAAGTAATGGCTATTTACACATTGGGGCCTGATTATGAGACAGTGTCACGATTTCAAAATGAATTTTAAAATTCTGATAGTCTTTGTGACTCATCTCTTTCCTATTGGAACCAGCACTGAATTGTTCTATTATCTACCAAAACCTTCTTTTTTTTTAAGTCATGGCCTCCATTTTTTTTTTAGTTGTATATGTTCTATGCTACTGTGGCACATCCACCTCAGTCTCTCATTCCCTTCCCATCTTTTGAAGCAAATAAATACTGAGTCAATTTTTTTTTTTTTTTTTTAAAGAGAGGCACTATTGGCTCTACAATTAAATTGAAACACATCATCATAGAAATTTTGATAATAAGAATATCATGGGTCACAAAAGAATTGACCTTTCCTCTAAGCCCCGCCCCCTAGATATTGTTGCTAACGTCCCACAAAATGAGTGTTAAAACATAAGCTGTTCTCTGATTGGTCAGTTGGTAAGTTTGATTGACACTCCAGAAAGCTTCCTTAAAAAAAAATTGCTCCAACCAAGATGAGTCTGATTGAGCAGTAAACTCCCTGTCAGGAATCCCGGACACCTTGTGAAGGACTTTGGACCCTCTGCCTTTGGACACATCATCGTTTTATCTCTGGCACCGCAGCTGAAGGTATCATGTACAGTATAACTTATACTTTACACAACCTTTGGCCCAAATTCCTGGATAGTATCAACCTACCCACAAATTACAATGTTTACTCATTTAATCAAATTCCACATATTGTCTAATGGAAATATATTCCCTTATCAATTAATTACTAATCACTTATTTCGGAGAAGGCGCTTTCATACGCCAACTCACATGACTGTACCATAGAACTCATCTGTATGCTATGCTGTGATTGGTTCCTGCGGATTGTAACGCCTCTTGACCACATACACCTTCTGGCTTGATATGGTGACCATGTAGAGAAATTCTTCAAAGACAACTAAAAAAAATCAGAAATTATTGACAGAAACCAACAGATTTACATACATTTATAACAAACAGCAGTAAACTCAACTATGGTATTGCCAATGTAATCTCTAATTAATTTAGACTAAAACTGTAGTTCTAATATCTTTTAAATATAGGATTTCTTTTCTTATTTTACAGTAAAACCATAGCATTCACACTATTTAACTTCCTTCCTTTAAATAGTTATAATCTTGTGAAATATGAAATTTCTTCTTTAAGCTTCAAAACACAGTAGCATGGTTTTTCTATCACAAAATACTAAGTTCTCTCTCTGATATGCATTGTCAACAAGACATAATTTAAAAACCCTAGATTATAAAAACAAAAAGTGATCAACTCAACTACCTTTAGCACCTCTAGCATAAATGTATTCCATACAAATTACAAATTATTTTAATAAACAAATATTTTGTTTTAATAATTAAAAAAAATTTAAAAAATAAATATATTATAGGATTTATTTCTTTACAAACCTGATAACTTTTTGAAGTGTTCTTCCTTATCATTTGCGAAGTGAATTTGGCCTGCCATTTGCACCATCGTCATCAGTATTCCAGCCGTCCTCTCGTCATTCTCCATCTCACCTGAGCTCTGTTTACAAAAGGCAATCAACCATGTTGAAGTGAATGCAACAGTGTGTTATCATTTCAACAATATATGCATACTGTAGAATATTTGATAACTATAACATGCAGCTTCTTTATACTTAAGGAAAGACAACGTAAGTGTAGACACAAAAATTAAATAAATATAAACACAAAAATTAAAATAAATTTATACACATAACTAACACAAGTGTAAACATAAAAACAAAAATAAAATTTACCATGTTCTTTACTCTTTAAGGAAAAACAACTTAAGTGTATACACAAAAATAAAAAGTGTAAAAATAAAAACAAAATTAAAATTTACAGTGTAAGTAGGCAGAAACAAGTAAAACTGATCACAATTTTGCAGCAATCAGTAATTCTTATCCATCATCTCATTGGAAACAACCGCATTTGACATGCAGCGTCAGTGTAAACATGTAATTGAGCCAGGGTCAAGACAATCCCAGTGCTGTTCCCAATCCCAAAGTGTAAACTAGGAAGATTAATGGTGGTTATAATTATAATGTTAATGATGATGGTGGTGATCATGAATGTAATATAAGTAATGATGGTGATAATTTTGGTGTGACGAAGATGATGATTTTTAATTAATTCTATTTAATAAAGTAAACTCTGATAAATTATGATGACAAACTACTTTTTTACAGAGCCTTTAACTGTGAATATGGATATGATTACATTTTTTTTCATTTCTTCATTCTGAATACAAAAATTATATTCAAGAATAAAAACAACTATATAAATATATGAAACCACTGTCTAAATAGAACAATATACTGTATCTTATTTTAAAAAATCAAAGAAATTTTAGATTTATATCTCATGAATATGATAATGATAGTGAAATGACAGTTTTGACAATGACGATATTATGGAAGGGAAATGATTGATAAACTCATAAACAATAAAACAATTTTAGATGTTGAAATGTGAAGACTTACTGCCATAACGGCACCATC
This sequence comes from Anneissia japonica, assembly GCF_011630105.1. Lineage (NCBI taxonomy): Eukaryota > Metazoa > Echinodermata > Crinoidea > Comatulida > Comatulidae > Anneissia > Anneissia japonica. The sequence continues at coordinate 356,611 of NW_022738561.1, forward strand.
ACTTTTCATGATGAGATAGCCGAGCTGGTCTGGTATTCGTTCAAGATTATGTGGCCCTGGTCCACTCTACGAAAAACAAAAATACCAGTGGTACACTAATATTTAGTTACAGAATTATTCAGTATTTAAAATATAAATTGTTATTTAAAGTAAACGTGATACAAAACAATACAACATATCTGGATAATATTTATAAAATATTGCTTTGTAAAAATTATATAAATAGGTAAATGTTTTTGTATTATTCATTGTTCAGTTATATCAGGGAGTTGTATCTTCAATCTTTCATCTTGTTATTACTAGTATAAAATAACTATATTTATTTTACTAATTTATTACATTCGAAAATCTCAGGGGTATGTTTAAATTGAACCGGCACATAGGGTACAGTAAGTCAGCGATCAATTCCTCTCTGCCCTGGGTCACTGCTAGTATGGCGTACGTGGCCCATCCATTTGAATGAAACTGGTGCTGTTGGGCTTAGGCCAAGGCCCAAGGCACCAAATCCAGGAGTAGCCATATCGATACTAAATTGGCAAAATTGCTGGGTCAAAACGTCATATAGTTTCCTATTCAAATCTTAAACAATTAAAATATTGCATACCATTGCTAGATTCTTGTCTCTCTATAAAACAAATACCGCTTTATAAAAACTGTTTTGTTTCGACCAGAGACAATGCTTTTGATATTTTATTCAACAAAACTGACACTGTGCTAGGCTTTCGGTTGTTGTTGTGTTCCATACGGAAAAAGCACATGATGTAGGTGTCACCTGATAGTGATAATAGAGTTTATTATCCAGACGCATTGTTTCTTATATGCAATTACAAGATAGCAAACTGCTAGACAGCATGTTAAATAAAGACTACTTATGTCAAAGTTTACTGAGAGGAAGAACTACACCGTAAATAAATGTTGCGGATATGGTGCTTTCTGACGCTAAAATCTTCTTAATTTGATCTTGTTTGGCCTAAGAAATGTTCAATTCTGAAAGTATTGGAAGGCTTGTGCATGTAAATCTTGCAACACAGCAGGTGTGCTATTTGTATTTACAATGGTTATATATAATATAAGGCATCATGCTTTAAATAGATCTGTTTAGGCCTAGCCTAGCCTACGCGGTACGAACGATTGAGTGTACTACCGCCGCCGAGACCATCACCGTCCTGAGAAGTGGCCTAAGCCCGTAGAAGAGCCTGGCCTCTCTCCAATGGGCGCTATCTACAAATTGAAGTCTAGGGCATAGGGACTAGGCTAGGCTAACATACCTCAACGTGGTCTAGGCCTATGCCTAAGTTAAATGTTTTGAACATGAATTATGAATTATGAATATGGTTTATGAATGAATCAATAATGGTATATGAATGAATGAATTATGGTTCATGAAAAATAATTTTGAATTATGAAAATGAAAGAAAGTGTCCTGTTTTGTAAATTTATAGCAATGGCTATTGTTACACCAGCCTTATTAAACGAATTCTAGAGTGGATTTCAGCCTTCTTGCCCTCTACAAACTTTCCTCCCTAACATAGGGGACGAGATTGTAAGGGGTGAGTTTGCTAGGAAGTGTTTTGACTCTTCCCCATAGAGTTACATGATACTAGTAATACTAAAACATGCAAAGGCTAATACTTGGCGCATATATTTAGACAAAGAAATCTTAAAGTAAAGGGCCATTCATGAAAAGTTAGGATAAGTTAGACACTGTTTATACCTAGTTTTTGCACAATTTTTATTGCATTCCTAATGTATCACTGGGCAAAAAATACATTTCCTATCTATACCCACCTAAAATTACTAAAAAATCAACCTATAATTATAACTTTTTAATTCATGAATTGATTTTTCTTTTTTCCAGCGACGGCTTCGGCATTTGCGAAGTTTATCTGCAAGAAATATTCAGGCAGATAAATCTAATGGAGAAAAGGATGCATTAATGGAAACTTACTTCACACTACACACATTCACTAGTCAACAAGGTGATTATGCAGAGCTAATTAATTATTAATTTTTCATCAACTGATGCTGATCAGGATGCTGTATAATTTAATAGCCAGTCAGCGACTAGGGCATATTCTCATACTGGAATTTTCTGTGCTGGTTTGACGTTAAATTAAATAAATAAAAACTATTTATTGATTCATTGACCATCTTTATAAAGCATCGTAATCAATGCTGATATTGTTGATCAATCCAGACCCTCACACCTAATATGAATTTATAAAATAAAAAAACATTTATTTACAGTATATTTTCAATTTAAGTTGCATACCTAAATATATTAACATAAACAACAATTTGTACAGAACCCAATCCACTTTTTTGTTTACTTCCTATCTGCAATTTTTATTTTTATGTTTGTAAAGGTTGATAAAATGATATGTGTACTTTTTTTGATATTTCAGCAATCTATGTCAGTGAAAAGATACTAGATTCTTTGGTAAGATTTGATTAATTACTAAGTGTCTGAAATATTTTATGTAATTTGTTTAGTTTTCATTTATAATTTACTGACCAAAATATAAAGTGGCTATGATAAAAATTAGAAAAAAAACCCTAATATGAAAATTTAATAATATTATCAAATAAGATTCAATGTGACATAACAATTAAGTTTTCAGTGATTTACGGATTTCTAAATACAAATATTCTTTTCAGTTTTTCACTTTATTTCACAAGGCGGATTATTTTAACAGTTGTTCCAATAATGCTGGCACAAATGACTTAACTAACTGACACATTACCATTAATTCTCTTTTTCTTTCTAAATATGAATCAAATTAGTGTAGTAGTGCAAGATTTGACCCTTGACCTTTAAATATACAGTCGAATATGGTTGTAATATGCCCGCCTTCATTTATCTTATCTGTTTCTTTCATGCTGTTTGAAGGTTTGCATGGCGAAGTAATGATATATACACGATACAAATCAACTTTTTTGTCAAGAAATAAATTCTGAGATATTTTTTGCACATAACATAGAATTGTTTATAAATGTAATAAATGTCAATTAAAAATTCCTTAGTAAATATAAATTGGAGTTTGTGTAGTATATATATATATGCTTGCGGTACACCACGTAGATAGTTCTGAAAAGACAAGCAACAGTTCTTTTCAGAACTATCTACTTGGTGTACCACAAGCATTAATATAAATGCTTCCTTCATCATATTGTAAGTTTTTATATATTCTGCCATTGTTAACAATAAAACTGAAAGTAATAAAACCTGAGTTTAGTACTGACGAAACATCAGTTTCCTTTTTACAACCAAAACAGATGTTTTTTCTGGCCCTTAATTCTAAGGTTTTGTATTGAAAGAATTGGATTGGATTGGATTTATTCGGTGTAAACACCAAGGATAGCCCACGAAAGTCTAGAAGAAGACTTATTTCCAGTGGGGTCCAAGCCTCTTAAATAAAAATTTTAAAGACATTTTTCAAGAGATTTTAATAATACTTTTTATGATCCATTGCATAGTTATTCTTGAAGTATAACATTGTACATTCTGTGACTAATAAACATTGCTATATGTATTTCTTCACTTTGAATAATTAGTGTGTAGGACTTTCATATGTACAATCATCAAATCATTTCATAGCATTTTTTGCCATGGTCAAGGGAATTCTAAATAAAAAAAATAGAAACAAACTCTCAAATTCAGAAAGTATGTTTAATTGTTTTTTTTTTTCTTAAGAACCCAACATGGAGAAGTTTTGACCTGTCCAGATCATGTGATGATGTTGATACCGCCCTCCCTGGGCTCATGGTTCGGGTGTGGGGCGGTAGGAACGAACAGTTCAAGCTGATCATAGAGTGGAAAGTGGACTTGCAAGGGTTACGCTATCTAGGAGAATACGTAAGAAAGATCATCTTTTTACAGTTTCAAATTCTATTGGTGGATGTGGTGATTGTGTTGGTAGTGATAATATTATTTGCAATAATGAAATAATACAATGAACAGATGATAATAATTATGATGATGTAAATAAACCACGATAATACAGGTCTCCCTCCAATTAAAGACCACTTTTGGGACTGGGGTTTCCATGGTCCTTTAGCAGCTTTGGTTTCTAAGTAGAATAATAAAGATAAAGGACATTTGTTAATATTGAACCACAGAAAAGCAGTCTTTAATTGGATGGTCTTTAAATAGAGTTAGACCTGTATTTTATTTATGAAAATTTGGATCAAACATGGAGAAAATAGATAGCCATATAACCAATATTTCAGCCTCTTAAACTGTAATAATAATAATAATGTAAACAATAATAATATGTTAGTAAAAACAATTATGGTGTTAACAGTGCAAGAGAAGAAAATCATCAATATACACATTAGTAAAAATATATTTTCAAATTTAATTTGTTTACAGATTAATAATGACAATTTAAAGTACCATCCAAACTCACTGATATTTGGAATGTTTGATGGATTTTATGGAGCTTCAGAAAAGGACAGGACAATAGTAAGTAATGCTAATTATATAGAAGTTATTTCAAACTGAAACTGGGCTTGTATTAGAACCACAGCTAAGGACCAGCGCTTTCCAAAACTAAAAAATTGCTAAGGAGGAGCCAAAACAATGATTTGTATGATGATTTTAAAGCCATTTTCAAGATTTAATTAATAAGTTTGATTCCTTTTCCAAGGTAAGTGATGGTAATTTTTCAAAAGTTACAGTACTTTGGAAACACATCCACTATTTTTCATACCTAATCACATAAATATGTAAAATATTGTTTACTATTTATCTATTTAGCAAACATATGGAAGTGGTGTTGACGAAAAATTAGAGGTAGAGCAGAATTCTGTAAGCTTGAGTTACACAACATATTCCCTTTCAAGGTAAATTATACATTTATATTTTCAATATTATTAATATTTTTTGTTTCTATAATGATGGGGGAATGTTGGGCACATGTTCACTGACTCAATTTGTCTTAGACTATGGAAAAAATGTAGTCCCCTGGGCTTCCCTTCCTCCATGGCCCAGTGGGCCTTTTTCCTGTGGTCTTGCAAAATGTGATGTGAGTCATCTTTCATATGTTGTCATGATCCCAGTAGTCCTGACAAGTATGGTACAGCTGTGGTTGACACCCTGTGGTCCTGCCAAGTGCAGTCTGACCCCCAGTTGCCTGCACCCTGGAATCGAACCCCTATGACCCTGTCCTTGTTTTCCCCAGTGTTTTTGAACCTTCTAATCCTACCTCATGTTTTTTTTTTTACATATTTAAGGGTTAATTCATAATTTAAAGTTAAATATTTTGATTATTTTGCAGAGTCCATACAGCTCAGCGTGCAATAAAACAAACTCAAGTTTCCGTTGGTAAAGTTCAACAAAAAATAGAGCAACAATTACAACAGTCGCAACATAAGACACAAATAGTAAGTATATAAATTGGATTTGGACTTTATATCATTAGGCCGAAAGAAAAATATTGTGTTGCAATTTAAAATGAAAAGAAAATCTGGGATTATTAGCTGTGCTAAATACTTACGCTATTTTATACACACCAAATAAATCCAATCCAATTTTGTCCAGTTTTCAGAAAAGGAATCATTAGCATTAAGGGTGTCCATGTTAAGGAATGAAGTTCGCCATCAACGAAAGCTACTGAAAGCTGAAAAAGAAAAGGCTGATGTCTCAGCGACTTCATTAAAGGACAAAGGTAAGGCCTGCAATTACAAGTTACATCAGAAATAAATTTAATATTCAGAAATCATGGTATTTAAACATCTTAGCACTGTGACCTCAGTCAAGAGCTCTGATGGCATATTTGTCTCTAGCAATGCTGCCACCACAAAGAAATCTGAATCTAAGAAGAAATTGTTATAGCACCTTTTGCCAAAGAACACAACATACTCATAAATTTTCCTTGTCAGTGTATTCATAAGCCATCGTGCATGTTGTTCAACCTTCCCATACCAGTTTTGGAGTATTTAAGTTGTAGCACACAATGGTCTAAGCTCCACCCCTTGGATATTGTTGTTAAGGTCCCATAAAATACATGTGAACATGTGCATATGTGGGAATACACCTGCTCTGATTGGTCAATTGTTAAGTTTGATTGACACTCTGGAAGGGTCTGTTATCTTCACCCAGACACATTCTGTCACCTACAGTATCTATATTGGGTCATGGAAGTTTCCAGAAGATCTGAATTGTTGGTCTTTAATCCCATAACCATGGCTGGTGAAACGCTGTCTTTAAGCACAGTGACACTGATAGACCAGATGTTGCTATATATCTGCCTTAATTTTTTTTAAGATTTAATTTTAAATTAATGCTTTTTCCACATAGTAAATAAGTTTGCCACAACTAAGGAGAATTTTAAGAAGGATAAGGAACGGTTGAAGGAAAGAAAAGCCGAGTTGTATAAAAGAAGGTAAATATACTATTTCTGTTGTTTCAAACTGATGAAAAATTAATAAAATATGTTTTTTTAAATATTGATTGTGATGCAGATATTAATATGCTTCAGTTTTTTTTTTTGTAGAGAATTGTTGAGTGAAACAAGTCGAAATTTAACAACAAGAAAACGTCAGCTGATTGGTGAGTTATCTGACATTTATCCAATCGTAGAGCAGCAGGATCACACCTATTCCATTCTGGGAGTTAAATTACCTAATGCAGAGGATTATCCAGGTAAGAGGGATGGTGGTGTATTCATATTTGTGATGACCATTGTGGTGGTGGTAATGGTGATGGTTGTGGTGGTGGTCATAGTGATGACGGTGGTGGTAGTGCTGCATCGGCTGACATTTGTATAACCACTTGCTGTCTGCCGATTGTTTGTGGATGGATGAGCAGATCATCATTTAGAAATAATCGATTACAATACGTTCAACATGCAATTGCATCAGCTGGCATCTGTCGGTGAAGTGTGTGCCAAAAATTTATCCAGCCTTCCAATTAGGTTCAGAATAAAATAAAGTAGAGCAGCTTAGCTCAGTGCAGAGAGCAGATTAGCTCAATCAGCTAAAATGGTGGTAGCCACTGTGTGTGCGTTGGTCCTGGGTTCAAATCCCATCGCTGATCTCTCTTTGTATCCTCCTCCAGCTGGAGGGTTGGTTACGATAGCGCACCATTTTTCTGATTAGACATTTAAGTCATTAGTCCTGTGTGCATTATGGCCCATGTGCACATCAAAGAATGCTATACACTTCGGAAAAGAGTAGGGAATTGTCTCTCGGTGTACTGCCGTATTACTTCTTCAGACTTTCGTTGGTTATCCTTGGTGTTTACACCGAATAAATCCATCCATCCAAAATAAAATATGTAAAACGTATTGTTTATTCTAGGCACAGACGACATGACGATTGCAGTCGCCCTCGGCCACACTTGTCACTTGCTGCAGATGATATCGCACATACAAGTCGTACCCTCACGGTATCCCATGATGCATCTCAGCTCCCGTTCCGTCATTAAAGATCATATAACCAAAGTGCTTGCCGATAAAGATAGAGAGTAAGTAAAAAAACTAAGTTCAACACAATTTAGCTTTTGCTGGTTCAAAGACTTTCCTAAGAAAAGAATTTAATTTGTCATCAAAAAAAGGTTTTATGCAAAGAATATAAAAAACGTTATATGCGATGAACACTTGAAATAATTTCTATTTTAGTCTTTATAAAAAGCTGATGAATTAATTACTGTATACTTTTGTAAGTTTGGATTTTGTTATTTTTCTGTTTTCTTAGTTTTCCCTTATATACAAAAGGCAAGGAGCGTTTTCAGTTCCGGTATGCTGTTTATCTGTTAAATCGAAACATCGCACAATTAAGGTATTCGCTTGGGCTTAGTACTTCCGACCTGAGAGCTACGTTGCCGAATCTGAAGAGTCTTCTTGAGATGAAGTGGGGAGTGAACATGTAAGTACAATACTTCCACGGCTTAAGTGGAGGAATAAGTAAAGAAGTTTGATCTTCACTAAATAGAACAATAACCTTTGTAATTGAGTTGGTGTGATTTATTTAGTTAAGTTTTAAAAAAATGACTGTAGGATAATTTACAAACTTTGAATAAATTTTTCCATTTGGGTTCCACAATCAAATACAGCAGCTTTAATGGGTCATGACCTCATGTTACATCATTCCATTCTTGCTGTTTTTTTACTGTTAATGTTGTTATTGATCATTGGTGTTTAGGAGTTACACCTCATTCTTTATTTCGTTAGAGAATTTGATACAGAAGATGAGGAAGGGGAGGATATCATTAGTGATGACCAATTAATGGATGATGAGGAAAGGTGATCATACAAATGAGCTTCGCATGCAGCGTCACAGGCTAGCCTAGTGATTGCCATATGCATGCTTGGGAAGTAGGGGAGGTGGTTTATATGATCAAATGACTTTAGTCAATCTTTTTACAAAAGGGAAAAGATGTTTCTTAATTCATTGGGAATTTCTTAAAAACATGGTATCAGAGAGTTTAATTCTTTAATGGCATGAGAGTAATTAAATCATGTAAATGCATGATGGATGAAATTGGGTTTTATATGAATGAGTAGTTTAAATCAATATTTGTATGAATGGGGAAGATGTTTAATTGATGGAATGGCTTGGCAGCATGGCACAAAAAAGCTTTAATTTCAACACTTAAGTGTGCATGGAGGTTAGGAGAGGTATTTTATATTAAATAAATGATTTGAATTATCCATTTTAAGAAGAGGGTGGGTGTTTAATTGAAGGCATTGCTTGAAGGCATGGTATCAGAATGATTTCAACATTGTATGAAGGTATCATGATAACACCATGTAACACTTCCAAAGCTAAAGCTTGGCTATGCTTGAATAATGCATGATATCACTGTTCAGTGTCATTGAAGACAATGGTTAAGATAATTCCTAAAATTCGTAGTTGAAATTGATAATTTAATTTCAATTCTTTAATTTGAGACTATTTCTTTAATTGTTATTTTTTATTGTATTTTAAATTAAAGTAAAATAATTTTCATAAAATAGTACTGATCTATATTGTAAATACAGGTCTGCTTCCAACTAAAGACTACTTTTGGGATCAGGTTTTGCATGGTCTTTAGCAGTTTTTGTCTCTGGACTAATGAAGATAAAAGACAGTTGTTTTATATTTGGCTACCACAGAAAAATGGTCTTTAATTGGAGGTGATCTTTAATTAGAGGAAGATATGTACTGTAATCGATGATATGAAGACCAAGGATTGTTTCTAACAAACATGAGTTCTGGTTATGTCTTCACAAGAACAAATAGTGTTGACTGTCTTTGGGTGATGATATGTATTAGAAATGTGGATGATATGAAGAACAAGGATTGTTTCTAACAAACATGAGTTCTGGTGATGTCTTCACAAAAACAAATAGTGTTATTCAGAAAATTGAATTCAATAAATTAAAGTCGAATCATATTTTCAAAAATATGACTTGCACCAATGAATAAGGTTTTTGATTTAAAAAATTAGATTGCAATTGTTCTTTAAAAGTGAAGTCAAGGAGGGCAACAGGATTCTGATGACATCACTTCCTTTTTATGACCTTTGCCACTAAGTACTTCCACCTCCTTTTTTTCTGCTTTCTATTCACTGAATGTGGAGGTTTTTATACTGTAATAAAATTGACTGATGATGATAATATAATACTAGATTTAATGAATGTCACAATGCACGTCATGAAAAACAAAGAACCTTGGATGATTAGGAAATATATAGTGAAAGGTTATTACAACTCAATCATCCTTATTAAATAATGATAATTAAATATTTAGTCAGAAAAACTTTAACTGCATTCTTTTTCTTTCTTCCAGTGAAAATCCAAAATTAACAACTATTTATCAAGATCAACGGAAGCATGCTTCTGTTGCAACTGGTACACAGAGCAAAGTACGCGAAACACCACAGTCTCTTGTTAACAAACCCAATACAAGTGCAAACCAGAACGGAAACTCTCTGATATCACCACCTCCATCATATGAATCAAGCATGAAAGGATACACAAATCCTGCCAATGCTCCTGCCAAACCAGCTTTTTCCGGTAATCTGGGGAACCAGAATAATGAAAATGTAAAAGAAGACACAAACAATAAGAAATTACTGAACTCCTCTGATCAGGTTGAACCTGCCAACTCAGTACAGAGTCTTTGTAGAGATGCTGTCATTGCAGACAATCATCAAAGTAATGGTATCATAGAGGGCGCTGATGCCATTAATTCTGATCATGTAGTTTTAACAGAGAACATGTCTGGTCAAGAGACAATAGAAGCTAATCTGACAGGCCAATTGAACCAAGACGCATCTGAAGGTGCAGGTGAGATCTTCCACTTCGATGACATCCACAGTCGAGCAGATGCATTACAGCATCACCGACAGAGCTTCTCAAGTTTCAGAGCAAGTTCAGATGTCGTTAGCAAGAATAGCAAGGAAAACAAGAAATTATGATAGTATTTTCCAATTATTAATGTTAAAACAGATGCCACTGCAGGAGTGTATCCAGGATGTTTCTGCATGGTGCATGCAGCACCAATCGAGGACTCTGGTCAAATGGGGACGGTGTAGAGGGGTGTCCCCTTCCTTTTAGTTGGGTCCTAGGAGTTATGGCCACTTGAAACTTTGGAATTTTAGCCATTTTAATCTAAACTATTTTACGCTTGGTTAGATTCCTCTTTTGCCACTCCCTGGATCCATTGCATTCCTAAACAAGTAATTAAAATAGCTTTTAATGTAATCATAATCAGCATCTTCAGTAGTAAATTATACATAAATGTATTTTAATGATTTTATGTTACATTGTAAGAATAACTACAAAATGGGTCTGTTTTCCTATTCTAAAAATAGATTGTAGCCTATTTGAAGCATGCATGACACATCCTCAGATTTCAGAAGAATTGTAACCAAATTTGGCACTTTTCGTGTCAACATTTTAATCCTATTATTCATAGTATGTATTAGTATGGTTCAGCCAGGATGTGGCTCCATTTAATGTTTACTAGCCAGCCATCATTACCTTCCCATCATGCTTTCATTAAATAGTAAACGTTGCAATATTAGGTGTGCTGTAGAACACAAAGCATACCCCAAAAAATCTACTTATAACAAGTTATATAATTAGTTATTTAAGTTGTATAATGTTTGCATTTAATTCATGGGACTTTGCATTATGATTAATATGCTATTTCACCCAGCATGCAAATCCAGGGCAGATCTGGATTCGAAAAAAAATATTTTTGCAATAAAATTTGCAAAATTGATAGTCAAAATGTGCTCCCATCATTCATCTCTTAGGATCTCCTTTATTAAAGTTTGTAAAATTTTGACAAAATTATAATATTAAAAACATAAAATAGATTACCATGCTGACTACACAGAGTGCAACAATTTAATTTTTCCATATTCATTTATTATTTAGCATTTTGAATTACCAAACTTGTAATAATATAATACAAATACAATACTGACCCTATTTACAATGTCAAATAATAAATAAATATTGTTAAAGTATTTAAATTTTTTATTATAATTTAGAATAAAATCTAGACCTAAATATCAAGGAAAACTTTAAATCATGCAAAGAATCATTCAAGTTATCTACTTTCAATGTTACAGTAAAACAATTCAGTTATTGCTATGTACAAAATCTTTAGGCTCTTTCCAGGTTATCAAATTTTCTTCACCAAAAACACTGATTGTATGCCCATATATAGTCACAATGTGCCTATATATGGTCATGATGTGATGTCATCATGACCATACTTGGGCGTCACATGCTTTTGTCAAATAAAATTTTATATTTTGGACAAGGCTTTAAAATGACTTATCCAAAGCATATAGAAAAGGAATTATTTATGCATCTTTTAAGTGGTAAATTTCTCTCTCTATAAATTTTTAATAAAGGTAATTACTTAAATATACAAAGAAATCCACATTTAATTTTTTTCTTTAATGCATTAGAGTAACTTAAACTTATTCTATTGACAAAAATATTTCAACCGGTAGTACTGTAATCAATTTACGGATTTCTATAGCAAGATATTAAGGTTTTAGGGCATTTTCAGATGTTTTGGTATCAACAAGTATTTTATTGTTTATTATGCAACAGACAACTCAGCTGAATCATTACTTAATTTTTGCATAAATTAACATTTAATTATTGTGCGACTCAAGCAAAATTAATCATGAACAAAAAATATTACATTTGTCTCAGAGGGTAAACTGACTGCCATTTCTTATACAATATCTTTGATATTTCAACATTGTTTAAATCTCAAATTTTATTAAATTCCTTATAACAATTATACAAATATTGAAAGCATTTGTACATTATATAATAGGATTACTGTATTGTATTATATTCATTTCCCCCTCCACTTCCCAAAAACAAAATATTGTATATGGTGATTACGATTGTTGTAGAAATACTGTAAAAACAAACCTACAATTTGTTGTTTATGTTGTAAATGTGAATAAATACATGAAAGTTTATAAAGAGTACCATTAAATAAAAAATGTCCATACTACAAACTCTGACTGTTGTTTCATTACTCCACAATGACAATTTTATTTTTTTCCTCAAGCCATATTAAAATGGCAATACAGTGTGGTCCAAACATAAATTGTATTTTAAGCAAATTAAATACAGTACTGTATCCTGTCATTTCTTTCATTAATAATATACAATACTAGCCTTTCTAATGTAGTACAGTACAAGTTGAGAATAACTTTTAATAACTGTTACAACACAATGTCATATATAGTATCTTTTATGTGCAGTTCGATTTTTGAAAATTGATATATAATATATATAATATGCTGGTGACTTTCAACAATGGCAATAAAAGCTGTCATTTACAGTACTGTACAGTACATGTATTGTATGCAATTAGTGATCATACAGACTGTTGTTATTTCGGTTGTGAAAACGAAAATGATTAAAATCTAACATTGAAATTCACAGTGGTAAAGGATAAGTTTGGCCTACATCATTAACAGAACGAATGTTACTCTGTTCTATTTAAACCATGCAAGATTCTCTTGCGCAGTATTCAAAGTTTGCAAACCTGACGTACTGCACATAATGCATGCCTTCTTATTAATCCAGTGGTACTGTAGGAGGGGAATTGCCATTCAAGGAGGGTTGAATGTATGTTTAACTTTTCCAGACCAGATTTTTGGATGATTACAAATCTAAAAGGCGATCATTGATATCAGCTCAAAACTGACCTAAAAAGTATTACGTTGATGCTTTTTATGTACAGTATAACAATAAGTATAACAATAAATCAGTATGAAAAGTGCCAGTCAAATCCTTTGCATGCTAGAGAAAGTGAAATAAACTGCTGTTTTTGAAAGCCTCCCAAGACTAACAAGAAATTTACAACCCTTCCATTAAAACCAGATATATATAAAAATTCCAAAAGCGAAATAAATTGAGTGAAAGCCCTTTCCCAAAAGACAATCCATACAATAGACATAATGTACTGTACAATTTTTTTTTAAAAGAATAAACTGTACTGTAACATTTGTTTTATGTAAGTTGGATGATTCTTTTATAATGAGGCAAAATTTCAAATTCTGCAAGATGTAATGAGAACTCTAGTGCTACTAGGACAGGAAATTCATAGGAGAACAGTTCTTTTCGGCTGACACGGAAACGCTCTTCTATCTCCTTGACAATACTGTCTAAATCAGATCTCCTAACATCATTTAATTTGACAGATAACAGCAATGATGCACCGGCACAAAGTTTTCTATTTTGTTTTTGGATTTTTCCATTCAGAACTAATTTTTCATAGTAGGCATATGCTTGTGCCAAAATGGCAGGTTCCACATTACAATCCATACAAATCTTCCACATGTCTTTTTTTATACTTCTGAGTTTACTCAATGTAAGATTGATGTGTGGAAAACGGTCTGCAAATTGTTCATTCAAATCCTTCTTAAGTTCACTTGGTTTTGTATGCTCTATGATCGACACCATGTATGATGGAAAAGTGAGCACCTTCTTATGTTTGCCAGAACTCAGTTCAGGGTCATCCACTATATTCGGGTCATACAGATGCCCAACAGACAAAACATCATGAAATATATTTTCTCCATCGACAATTTTTGTAGGCGAGGGTGGCAATCCTGCAGTTTTCAGCGGGTGTGTTGTGAACTTTTTAACTGCTGGCGAATGTGGCAGTGGTAAGGTTGATATATCTTGTCCTCCGAAATACTTTGGCTGCATATGCTGCATATGTAAATTTTCTCTTGTAGGTACCAGAAAATGACAGTAAGATACAGTCTTGCCATCACCCTCCACGGTATTCAAACCTACTAACAAATCCTCTGATACAGATATTTGGTGAATGCCAGAATGTTTTCGGGTTCGAGATCTCAAATTTATGTTGGATTCATTTTCATATCTGCCTGTTGATGCTCTCAACCTCTTATTATACGATAAAAATGAAAATATTGCATATGGCGACTTGTGATTCGAAATCAAAACCATCCTGACATTTCCACTGCTACCACCTGATGATGACAATGATGGTACTCTATCTGGTGACACTGCTGAAATTAAGCCTTTTTCTTGAGAAATATGAACTGAAAGTGAACGATTTTTCTGCAAATCGGCGAAGTTACTTTCTTCAATTTCTTCTCTAGTATTACGTCTTTGAAAGACACGCGTTAAGCTTGTATGCTCAGCCTCACGCGCCTTGTCCCATGCTTCGTCCTGAACTCGGTGGACTAAAACCTCCTCAGACCCAACATGATGCCTTGCCCTAGCCCTGCTGGAGATCTGATGTTCATCAGGACCATCCCCATGCCTGTTTTGATTGTTTGTAAATTCTTCTTCACTCCGGACTCGGTCTTTAATTTTTCCTAAGCTTTCTGAATTCCTCAATGTTAGAACGTCATGACCAGGACCATCAAGTGGAATGTTTGACAAAAATACCAAAGCATCAGATTTTCTCTTTGATTTTAAATGCCTCCTCCGATAGCTTTCTGCCATTGCGGTACTTTTTCACTGTTGTTTTCCGATGTCTCGGTCAAAGGTCAGAAAATTGATCACCATTTTCAACCTTCAACTGCGCATGACTATGTCGAAGGTCACTTGACTTATCAACAATCACGCTTCAACCAAATTCGCGCAGGCCTAGGCCCAAGGCCTAGATAGAGTATGCGTTCGTGTGATGACGCTTTCTAAATGCAAACGTTGTTGGAAAGAAGATTCGCCTGCATTGGATTACGCCAAATTGGAGGTAAGACCATTTTTTTTACATTTATAGTAAGCCTAGGTATGCTAGGCCTTAGGCTAATTAGGCTGCCTTATTAGCCTAGCTAGGCTAGAGAGTGAGGAGGAGCGGTTCGGCCGTTCTGATAAGTAATAGTCTTAGAACGCCAAGGAGGCGCAAAGGTGTAGGGTCGTTTCGGCCCTGAGTCGATTCCACCCCAGGTCGATTCGGCCCTGAGTTGGTATTTTTGTCATGCATTTTCGGCCCTGAGTTGGTATTTTTGTCATGCATTTCGGCTGCGGTGTATGGAGCGCCGAAGGGGCGGCCGCGAATAATACTTTAATACTATAGAACAAGGTGGCTATTAAGCAGTAGTATACCGTTTGTTAAACATGAAACTTAGGCTACATTACTGCAACATTCATTTATTAACAATTATTTTTAGTAGTATTTTATTATTATTATTATATATTATTATTATTATTAAAGAGTTCATTGCAGTATGAAAATACAGAAACAACGCAAATTTTACAAGTCGATTGGCTTGGAGACACGTTTCTTTTTATCATTTCCATAGGATATATATTTGGATCATGTTTATAAAGGCTTCAATAAAATTTAGATTGATAAAATAAGTAAAGTAGGCTTATAATTAAAGCCCCATTCCCGGCAAAATTTCAGTTGTTAAGAAAAATCTAATTTTTGTATAATGTTATAAAAAGTTATAATACGGAATTGCTAGTTTAACAGAATTTAGACATTCCTAAGAATGAAAAAATGTGAAATAAGACTGAAATTTGATTTTTTGTGTTCCACACAAAAAATAAATGTGGGTGAATTTTCATGTTTGATTTTGCGATAGGTCGTGAGAAGAAATATCGTAGGCGCCGAAAACATTAGCCTATCCAACGCTGCTAGGCTAGGCCTAGCCTTACCCTAGTAATGACACTTGTGAAATATAATATTTCATAGGAATTATTTCAAATTTGTTAAAAAAACTGATTCTGACTGAGATTTTGACACTTAAACATATCTCAGCATTAATCGAATGACCGCATTGTGCGAGATGCGAAGTACAAAAACTAATCTCATTAGAGATGGCGCACTTTATTGACTATAAAGTATACATAAAAGCGAGAGTATTCCAGTGGATGCGATCTACAACCTCTGAATTTGCCTAGTAATGATGAATTCGTCGAGAAAATGGTAATATTTTATGAGAAATAGTCTGTATTTCTCATTTTTTTTATTCTTTTGTGTAAAATCATGCCAATATTTTTCCATGATTTATAATAATTGGAGTAATGCAAATGCATATTTTCTAAAAAAAAATATCAGTTTTTAGTGCTTTCCCGGCAAATTTAGCGGATTTGTCTAAGTTTTTTTTTTTTTTTTTGCATCTCCATTTACATTACCAAATATTCTATTTATAACAATACATATATAAAATAAATTAAAATATACTATGATGTGATAATGAAAATAAAGCAAATATATAATATTCATAAGGCTGACAAAATCACTCATTGCATAGAAAGAAGAAATTATTAACTACTGTATAATTTGAGGAAAGAAACGTTTTCAACAGTTATGTTGAGGTAAAGCAGACACATGGGTATCTTTTTGTTTGTTTTATTTCCATTGTTGATACATATTTTGATTATGTTTATAAAATACACAAATAAATGGAAATACAGTAGTAAAATATAGTTTTAATAAAATTTATAGGCCTACAATGTTAATGGCTGTTTCAGGAATGTCGGCGCACTACTGCAAAGAGTGAAGTACAGTAGGTCAGATGATAAAATTTGACTATCTATTTTTAAGTGCAAACACATGCCATGGCAGTGAATGTGTGCATGTGTTCACCTCTCGTCTATGGTTCCAATTTTTTTTTTTTAATTATTCAACTTTGTTTAAGCTTTAATAATTCATTTATATGGACATGGCCCTTGGACCCCTCCCGGCAGGAGTGGATCCACAGATGTCCGACAGGGAAACCGCAAATGGGGCCGGTCGAAATAACACCGCCCTAGGAGAGGTCCACGAAATCACAAAATATTTGTATTGTAGACAGACACTCAATTGCAACCTCTGAAGCGTTTTTTTTTTTTACTTTCTAAAAGGGTGACGGGGGTAAGGCTGCCCCTGCCGTTGTGTAGGCTCTCGATCTCCCCCACCCTTTTTGACATCTCTGAATCTGTATTATAGGGCCTAGTCCTAGAGTAATAGTATGAGGACAAAAAAAAAAAAAAACTTGTGTTGGCCACATTTTAGGAAAATCCAAAAAATGGGTAGGTCGGTAGGAAAAGATTTTTTTTTCCCAAAAAATGTGTTAAGAGACCTATGCCTAAAAAGTAGAAAATACACAAAAATACAACAGAGACCATTTTTAAATCTGTATTTAAAAGCAAAGCAATCACATAACACTGTTGCATCACCTACTGCACAGTACCATCCAGCAAGATAGTCTTATTCCAGCCTTTTTAGCTCATGAAAAAAAAAAAAAAAAAAAAACATTTTTTGTTGTACAGTCAAAAAAAAAAAAACTAAAATGCAGAACCTCAATTTCTTAATTTTGGTCAGGTGTGGCCAACACAATATTTTTTTTATTTGGCCTGATGATGACCGACAGGTAGGCCTACACAGTGAGGATTTTGTGTGTGTAAGATCTTAACAATTAAATCACTGACAGTCAAATTGGTCATTATTATTTGACCCAGAAGCAAGGTATAAATCACCTGTCCTGGACACACATACCCAGGACTAGACTGGATTGCAGTCCATAAACTTTGTCCTAATCAGTGAAAATGCTTAAGAATATACCCATTTTGGCACCAATGGCATTCCATATTATATTACTTATTTGCATGACGTTCCATAGTATGCTTTTTCAAAAAGTTTCTCCACATAAACTGACGCTGGTGACGCTTTCCGAAATGTGCTAATGCCATGAAAAATCAATATATTAGAGACTGTGACAAGTCTAACCAAGGCCAAATTCACCTCAGTTTAACATTTTTAATTTCCCAAATGATAAATTACAGTGTGTGCCGTTGTTGAAATTGTTGTTGTATGGTCTACTATACAGTGTATTAATTATCATCATCATTATAATTATTATTATTATTATTAGGCCTATTTATCAGACATGATGTATGGACCGCGGGTGTGCAGCAGAGGTCAAATATCTTTTCCAGTGAGTTAGGGTTAAAACATTAACCTATTTGACTTCGTCTACTGTACATACCCCCGCTCCATGTATCGCACTTGATCTATTATTATTACAAATTAGGCCTAAGGCACGGGTGGGGGGGGGGCAAAGTGCGGCCCGATAGCGATTTTCTTGCGGCTCATGAATACGAATTGAAAAGCCCATGTGTGCGGCCCGCCAAGCAACATTGGCTAGAAAACACCTTGTTTTTTAATGGCCCGACACCGATCATATGTAAAAAGTAATATTAAAACTGGGAATAAAGTGGTGTAAAAGCAGTGCTTGGAGGTTTATAAAAGCGCACTGGAAAAGATCAAAGTTTGGGTGCGGCCCTCGGTGTTAAATCAGAAAGTAATTTTGGCCCCCGACCAATTTTTATGCCCATCCCGGCCTAAGGTCTCTATTATAGTATTATAATTATTATATAGCAAATTGTAGGACCACAAAAATTATCAATTGGATGGAGTTATTCAATTATTAAAATTTAATTCCCTTCCAGACAATTTTACCAGCAGAGTATCAACACGTACTTTGTAGTTACGAAACCGTGGGCACCTCTGATTTTAAGTGCTTTCTGAGACTGGCTCGTATCGAAACTACTGAAGAGGTTAACCAATGGCTGGCGGAATTTCAGAAGTCTTCATATCTGACATGGAGAAAATCCAAGACATATCCAGAATGTGGCCGGGTCAACAAATACAGGGCAAGTCACCTTTTATATTTAAATTTTCATATCAATTAAATTTTGTTTTTAAATTCTAAAGAAAATACAAAAGTGAAACACATACTCCAAGAATTTTTCGTGTTGGGATTCAAAGTTTCGACATTAATTATGCCATCATCAGGATTATTCAGTGGACCTTTCGGTTAAAGAACGATACAGTGTTTTGAATATTTGAAACAAATAATGTTAATTTATTTGGTATTCACTATATTGGTTAATGAATAAATTGATATCTTTTGTTTGTCCGATTAACAATTTTTTTTTTTTTTGTGTAGGTGGATATGAGATGTCACCACAACACAAGGTCATCATCAACAAAGAGAACCGTAAAAAATACAGCCTGTCCTGCATCAATGTACTTGGTTTTGAAGAGATCTGTGACATATTCAAGGTAAATTACACATTTTATGTTAAAACATGAATATAAAAACAGAACATCATATAATTTTTTTTTCTTTTTTAAAATGTACAATTGCTAATATAGTGAATTTCCTATGGCTGTGGCATCCGATCCTAGATTTGCATACTGTATTCTGGGGTTGCTGAACAGCGCGACCAGCGATAATAATAAATAAAGCGGTTGTCATTAGCTATCAGAATAGTTGACAAGCTTCAACTGTACATAACAAAAAGGAAACCTTAGAGTAAAATGAGGCAGTGGTAAGCCTAATATAATTTAACCATTTAATTTATTACATTTGTTATGCAAATATTATAATGAAAATAAGAAAGAAAACTTCCATCATTCTAATATTAACTTACAATATATTTACTTATCTTAACTTTCACTTTCTTTCTTGTGCTTCTGTATCATTTCTTTTCTCTTCTTACCTTTTGCTATTCTAATATTAGCTTACAGTATATTTACAGTACTTATCTTTTCCCAAGTTGGTCCCAAGTTATACTTTTGTCGTATACTATAGTTAATCTTACTATATTTTCATGTTTTTTAGTAATAAGTAAAATATATAAAGTAATAAATTAATACACAAAACACATGGTTTTATTTGAAAACTTTATTATGACATTGTCAAGAGATGAATAAAAACACTAAACACATGGTTTTATTCGTAGGCCCAGGCCTACAGTACAGTTGTAGGTCTAGCCCAGGTAACATCGTTCATTCATAGCATACCTTTATTCATTGTTACATTCGTTTGCATTAGGTCAAAGGTCACCACAAATTTAACCCAACCTCAATTTTACGAATCCCCTTATTTACGTACGCCCTCCGGTCCCGTACCGTATGTAAAATCGAGGTTATAGCGCATTCTTCAAAGAGCTTCAATGCGCTTTACGACAAAGAAGAACAACTAGTAAATAAATTTGACTTAAACTACTAAAAACAGTTCTGAAAAAAAATATGAGCGCTATCAGCATAGGTGCCCAAAACAGGGCTCCACCCACCGATGTCTAAACAACGTCGCTGTCACACCTGGGTGCACGCAGGAGCAGTATGCTGAGCTGCGCTAGCTTCCAACTAAGAATAAGTCCTCAGTTCTACTACTGTGCACGTTGTCTTGAGTAAGGAACAGGTGGGGCCCAGCTCTCAACATCATCTGTAAAACCTTGTATCACTTTCTCTTTGTTCTATGATCATTTGATAATTGGGTTTCATGCTGCGTGTATGATTGTAGATCTGCATAGTACTACTGTATGTTGTATACTTTTGAATATGGATGTGATTGTAAATTAAAAGTTGAAATAAAATGAATTACAATTATGATTTTCTCAGGTCACAGGATGCGCATATCAATGCTGGCGGACTGATGTTCAGCATCCGACTTAATAACATACACAATCACCAAATATTATGTGTCGATGCTTTTCGTAGAAGAGATGTAAACGAGGAAACAGTTAAGAAATTGAAAGATCTTTTCGAACGTGGACATTCCCCATCATCAGCCCTTTGTATTATAAAATACGACCTTCAAGAAGAACATGAGGACAAATACATGTACGCTTCAGCAGACCGCGCTGTATGCCCAGATAACCAGTTCTGTTACAGGTATGGCGTCAATTGCTGTATATTATTCTGTGAATATTTGAAAACTCATACATGATAGTTTTATTCATTAAAAAAGAGAGGTATCTTAATTGATTTTTCATTTTTATTATTGGTTACTTCATTTGTATTGCTGGGCACTCATGGACCAGTAGTGGCACCATCGGGGGCATGGGTCATTTTTCATTGAAGCAACAATTTAAAAAAATAATAATTTGCCTATCCAAATAACGTTATTTTAACTGCCAATCCCTAATATTGTGGTCTGAAATCACAATCTGGACTTAAAAAATCTCCCTCGTGAACTCTACCACAGATTTTGTATCTCGGGACCCCGACCAAGGGTCTAGTCTGCCCCTTGATTCAAACCCCTCCGTCGGATATGTCAGGCTACTTTTGGACCAAAGAACCATCAACAATGAATAGTGAACATTGCACATGGTAGGGATGATGGTAAAAATTTAGCTGTGTGTGTTGGGACTACAGTACGTTCCTCTTTGTGATAGAAGATAACACATAATTTTGTATGTCTAAGTATCAATTACACATTTTATTGTTCAACAGGTTATATTACCAGATGTTTAAGAAGCCGTACAAGGCATCTTCAGGTGAGCAGATGTTTGTAGACCTGGAGAAAAGGCTGGAGTCATATAATAACGATCTAAACCAAATCTGTGCCAAAATAGGAAAGACTGAGAAGGGCGAAACTGTAATTGCTGTGTGTACACCGCTCATGAATAGAGTTCACAAGACTTTTAGGCAGAGTGGGGAAACGATTTTTGTGGATTCATCAGGAAGCTGTGACCGTAACAAAAGCCGCATTTTCGTAATGTTGACCCATTCCTCGGTTGGTGGATTACCTGTTGGAGTGTTTATCACTACTTCGGAAAATGAACAGACAATTACCGCAGGAATCGAACTATTGAAGAGCATATTCCCTGAAGATAGCTTCCACGGCAATGGTGATTGTGGACCAGAGGTACTGATTACGGATGACTGTCTTGCTCTTACGCAGGCATTTGGGGCAGTATATCCCCAAACAAGCCAATTGCTCTCTGTTTTTCATTTATTGCAAGGAATGTGGAGGTGGCTGTGGAACAACCACAATGGTATTAAGGAGTATGACCGGCCGCATCTGTTAGATCTTCTGAAAGGGCTTGTCTTTTCAGAATCGGTTAGTGAATTAGAGGAGAGATACAGGGCAATTGGAAGAGATGGAAGTGCCGTTAAATACAGAAAATTCTTGGACCGCATCAGAAGTATTTTTGAAAGGAAAGCAGAATGGGCGATTTTCTTGCGCAGTCGTTTCATGACTCGCAGAAATAACACAAATAACTTTGTAGAATCAGCGATGAGGATAGTAAAAAGCAAAGTGTTACACCGCGTAAAAGCGTACAATATTATCCAATCGGTAGATTTTATCTTGACGAGGATGGAGTCCCATTATTCACGTCGGCTGTTAGACGTAGCTGACAATCAGACGGCAAACATTCAACAATCGAAACAGTTCTCAATAGACAGCAGTGATGTTGATTTTGAGAAGATCGTGCAGGTTGGTAAAATGTATTAAAATAATATTAATTCGTCTTAATTACATAATTCTGTTACGCATCGAGTCATGGCTTGTGCCGCAGGTAATATTATTGGGAGGGGGGTGGTCATTCAATGTGAGGATCTATGTTAGTCACACTTATGTGGTATGGGAAAATGATATGCATATTGGAAATATAAGCGATGCTAAATCGTTACCGGTGCTCAGACAGCAAAATGCCAGTAGTTTTTTGGGGGTATTTGTGTATTGGGGACCGATTGATTGATATTCAGTGAGATACATTACTTTATGGTCCTTTCCTTTCTACAGCAGCAAACAAAATAGGTTAAATTAATTAATTTATAAATTTCTATTCAAAATTCTGGTGTAGACCTGTAAAATACTAAATGATAGTATGCTTTTGTGGCGCAGCATTTAAGGTGTTGGACTTCTGATCGTGAGATCAAGAGTTCAAGACCGAGCTTGTCGCATTGCTTGTGTCTTTGGGCAAGGCACTTTACTTACGTTTGCCTCTCTCCACCCAGGAGTATAAATGGGTACCTGGTAGGATGATGTGGCATTGAATGTATGTGGTTGTGCGTGTAAAGCAGCATGACTAGGGATACTCCCCAGGGGGCTGAGAAAGTTGCACAAAAATGTGCTGGTTTGCCAGCAAAGTATCCAGTGACCAGAAAAATACTGATGCCAAGGCCTCTCTATATTCTGCGGAATGTGAAAGGTGCCATATAAATTCGGATTCTAAAAAAAAAAAACACTTTGGTGTGCACTAACATATTTTATAAATTCAGGAAACAGACAGCAATTACTTGGTACCCAGTGTTTCCTCTGGACGAATCCACCATGTGGATATGGAACTTGCCATCTGTACCTGTCCTATTGGCAACACCGGAGGGCAGTGTAAGCACCAACAAGCTGTAATCAAGAAGTTCAACATTACTTATTCAAATTTCATACCAACATCGTTGTCCAATATGAGAAGACTGTATGATACAGTTCCTAAAGGTACAGTGGGCTCATTATGTAATACTGTATATTGTGTGTTTTCATTAATAGAAGACCTGGGTTTAAACTTTATTAAATTAGGAATTTGAATTTGAGTCTTGATTTTGTAAATTAATTATTAATAACTTTTTTCTTATCAGCATGATAGCTATTTTTTTATGTATTTTTATCTTCACTCTTATTAAAACAGGTAAAGATGATGTACAGAATGACAGGTTTTGTAGTCTGGTACATGAAGATGAAGCCACTGTTGCCACCATTACAATTGAGAACATGACACCTCCTCCAGGGTCACTTACGGACCAAACGACCAACAGCCTGCCTAGTGATGTGTCTATTGTTGTGAAAGAGAAAGAAAGGAAAAAAAGAAAAGGCATGGATAATGACGAGGATGTACTAGGACAGTTAAGTGACATATTTCACTGTTTAGAAAGCAAATTGAAGGAAGATGAATCTTTCAGACCCCACATAAAACGTTTCATAAAAAACTTTGGCAATATTAAAACCGACAGCGCTCTGATGTCTGCCCTCTCAACATTTTCGAACTACAGTGGCAGTCAAGCTACAACAGAGGCCAAAAAGAGAAGGTATCTCGAACCCTCCACTACAGTTGGTGTTCAGCCGACTACTGTTGCAAGTTATATAACAATCACGTAACATTAGAGCCTTCATGCCATCTGTTACATTATTCATGAACTTAAGAAATATTTAAAAGTACTGTAAACATAAAAGTATTTGGTTGATATAGTTAGGAATCTTAGTAATAATAGACACACCATATTTGGTTTTCATATTCTAGTGGAGTAAAGGGTTAAATACAACTACAGGCTGATTAAATTGTTTTTTTTTTTTAATATTCATTATAGAAATATAGTATAGTACTTTTGCTTTTAACCGGTATTGCATAGGCCGTACAAGAGTTGAATTTCCTTGGTGATTAAGAATTGATATTCATGTGATGTATTCTAAACGCGTCCACGAATCGCTATACAGATGTGTTGGACGTTTTGTCAGTCCTGTTATGATGCAGTATCCACACTGGACGCATCATTATAATTCCGTTTTATGGCCATTTTACGATTAAACTTGATTTTACTTGCGTCACACAAATTTAAGGGAAATAACTCTGTGATGCATTACTTGATTGCATAAAAATATGTTATTCGGGTAAGCAAGGTACTGACTTTTTTTCCTTAAAGTTTTTTCCCAGTAATTAGGCAAACAGTAATTACATTAATATCACTGCAAGTATGATATGTCACAATAATATTGAGAAATTCATTATGCAAATTTACTACCGGTATTTCTTTTACAATATTACTCGAGTCGATCACATAAAGGAATATAAATTACACCACTCTGATATTTTATCATTGTGGAACAATAGCATTATTTAATGTTATTGTAAGAAGTTGTCGATCACATTAACGAATATAAATTACACCACTCTGATATTTTATCACTCTGGAACAATAGCATTATTTATGTTATTGTAAGAAGTTAGTAAACGATTTGCTTACTATTAGGCCTACTATAAATGGGTCCCAAGTTGCTATTGAAATTTATTTTCTGATATATACTAGAAACAGTATATTAAATTGATTGCTAGAGGTAAATTTTAAATGAAAGACTTGCATTGGCAGGGGTAACATTGATGTTAAATACGGTACTGTATATAGGTAAAAATCGGAACTATATGTGGCAAAAACAAGCCAAACCAGTCACTCATCGCAAAATTCGATTTTGAGTTATCAATACATGGTTAAAGAGTAAAATAAGAGCTATAAAATGGTAAAAAAATTGTCCAAATCCTACATTTCTTTCTGAAGTTACAAGCATTTAAGCATACAGCTGTTTGAAGAACAATATATGAGAAATCAGCCTTCAAAGTTTATGATTTCAGGCATTTCTCATGCAGAAACTATCATAAAATCATTAAAAAGTATTGTTTTAACATTGAAATTATGAAAAATAATAGCACAGCATGATGTATAGATACATAAACCTTAGTTTAGTGAAATAAAATAGATTTTTAAAAATTTTACATTCTAGCATGTTTTTGCTATTTTCTCTGAAACACAACTTGCGACGAGTGACTGGTTTGGCTTGTCTTTGCCACATATAAACAAAGATAAACTAAGTAATCTTTTCTATTAGTAGCAATTGTCAGCCTATATCATTAGTATATCACACTTGCAATTGTACAAATAAACTTCATCATAGAAGAAGCCCTCTAAAGTAAAGTGCAGTATAATATTTTATTTATCCCCAACAAATTGTGTTTTTATCTGAACATATCAATACTGTAACTTATTTTGGTAAACTCATTTTGTGATGAAATCACACACATGATCATGGATATGTTGCACTGTTTATATAGAGAAAAAAAAATAAAAGGCCCAACTCGGACATAATTTAGTACTTCGTTTCTATATTCAACATTCCTGCTCCCCATACAGGGAATTTATTCAAATGCCAGACCTACGGCCCCTTGTAAAACAAATACATTACAAATTAAATGAATGTGCTGCAACAATATCTTAAATAAATTTTGTTAATACTCAACATTATTCTCAATGGTCTAATGAACCTGCCCGCTAAGCTCTGTCCCTGGGCTGTTGTTGCTACAATCCAACAGCATTAAGGTACGTAAACGCATGTGTTTGTGGGACAAAACATACACTTGAGGGACAAGCAGGTATTCCTGGCCCGGCCCTGTTCTTAAAGTTGAAAGCCCAAACAGCATTGTAACCAGGGCACCAACCACTTCCATTTTATACATCCTGTTTCCGTTACAGTTCCTTTCCTTGCTTTGAGCTTTTGCCATTTTTATTACGCTAGAAAAATGTTCCACATTATATTATATATTATACTTTATTAAATATATAAAACTAAGAGCTGTATAAAATATGTATCATCCATTTTCGGGCTCATAATCTTCAGTCCTCCATACTTTGAATGAACTCTGAGCGGCGGTCAGCATACATGCTTCCGTTGGGTGAAAGGTTACGGAATGAACCACACCATCACCAGCATCAGCTATGGTGCTTGTCATTGTGCCCTGCAACATGAATACAATTTAGGTTATTTCTAAGTTTACAGGTGAACATATAAATCTGGTAAGGGATCATGAAAAGCAGTGCTAATAATATGAAACAGGACTAAAAATCTGACATTAAATTTACAGATACATATGAAAATAGAGTATACTTTTTCACTGCCATATCTTTAGTTAACAAGGAGAGTCCCAATGGAATTGAACCAGCTTGGACCAAAGCTTTACCATGGCTCACCCCCATAGGAGATACCCTCCCCATCCCCCAGTGGGTGGCTCAGCAAGTGCAACAGTTTCGGCAGAAGTCCGAGCCAAGGTACCTTTTAGATCAGATTCCCAGACTAGAATACTCCTAGGGGTCAAGTAAGAGAGATCAACAAATTATTATTTTTAATAATGGTGTGGCATGGCTTGTTCTACAGGAAATTTCCCCTTCATTACTGCAACCATCAGTTACGGTGCCTATGCTATGGTTCCCTCAATGTCCTGACTGGATTTCAAGAACTGAATCTTTCACCAAATTACACTATTTTCTCAATTTGAAATCCATGTATGCATCTTCTTTCCTAAGTAATATTTGAACAATCTATAATTTAAAATTCCATACCTCCACAAGATCCCAGAAACAGATGCGCCCATCCTCAGAACCACTGACAACATGACTGTCGGTCTGACTAAGACAACTTTCAACTTTGAACTCGGAATTCTTATGTCCAGTGTACTCTCCAAGGAGCTCACCGTTGTCCTTGTCCAGCAGTCGCAGCGTGTCGTCCAAGCTAGACGCTAACATGCACTGGCCATCCTTAGTAAAACTAACGCAGGTCACTGGTTCTGAAACCAGTCAAAGGAAATAAATGAAGAATATTTTTGATATAACAAAAATAACATCAGCAATAATCTGATCATAATTAGGTTATCTCCTCTCTGCAACCTGCATCCAAAATGTCAACACTATTATCATTAATGTTGTGCCCTCATCATAAATACAAACATCAACATTATCAAATATACCATAAATAAAACACCACCTTCACCATCACCAAAATCAATAAAATGATCACCTAAATATTTACCTATTATTGTTCAAACTAACAATGAACAAACTAAATTAAACAATTATTTTAAAACTTACCACCATCAGCATCAAATTATCATCACCATTATCATCACCACCATCCACCCCATGACAATAATTATCACTATTATCAGGCACAGATCCGGTACTGGGACACCTCCCCCACCCCCTGTCGGACAGAGCTCGTCGGGCAGTCAGACCATAAGAAATATAAAAATAGGCCAACACATGTCTGTCACAGTCTGAGAGTGCCATTTCCAGCCATCCAGAGGTTGCTATTCTTAAAATAAATTTGAATCTCATTTGGGAGGGGGACCCCTCTCAACCCCTTCTCCCAGCTCGGGCCTGCTAGCTCAAATCCCCCTGTCAGACAGCTTAGCCTCCCCAGAAAATGTATCCTAGAGCCGCCACTGCAAATAATATCACTAACACCAATACCATCACTATCCTCAGCATTACAATTTAGTATCATCCAACCAATCCTATTAGTCTTGACTCTCAACCTCATCTTCATTCTCATAATCTGATATTCCTTGTAGGCACTGGTTCACTTGATGGCACTCCTCCCCTGCAACATGCCTTTGGCAAGATCAGAGTGCAGTCAGTGAAAGTGTAGAGCCTAGTTACCTTTAACAGCCTGCTTCAAAGTCTTCCCTAGCTCTCCTACGACCACCATCTAACCACAATTATATTCATCACCTCAATTTATCCTCATCGTAATTCTCATCCCTCACAAAAATACTCTTCCTATACTCACTTCCAATGCAATCCATATGCATTTGTCCGTTACGTAAATCATATCTTCTGATGTAGCCATCCGCAGATGCAGTTAACAGTTCATGGTCTGAAGTCTTCACCGATGTCACACTATCCTTGGCTTCATTCAATACCTGGATGGGATCAAAGCTCTTGGACCGACAATCCCAGATACGAGTGCTTGAGTCCACTGAACCTGAGAGGGAAGACAAATATATATTTACATGTTATTAAAGTATTTTTTCTGTAATGAGCAAATTTAAAAATAAATAATATATTAAGAATTATAATTATTTATGTTTTCAAGTACTAATTTTAGCTTAACAGATGCATAAATACAGGTCTCCCTCTAATGAAAGACCACCTCCAATTAAAGACCACTTTTCTGTTGTCCCAAATTAACAAATGTCGTTTACCTTAATTATTCTAGAGAACAAAGCTGCTAAAGACCATGGAAACCTTGGTCCCAAAAATGGAGGGAGACCTGAAATTACTATTTTTAGTATAACAGCAGGGGGTACAGAGGGCCATGGGGGGGCCATACAATCAAGTATGCCACACCCCTCTCTCCACCTCCGTCTAAGTGCTTCGCATTTGATACTACTATAAATGTTGCAATTTGTGTACTTGTATTGATAATATTTTACAATCAAGTATGCCACACCCCTCTCTCCACCTCCGTCTAAGTGCTTCGCATTTTGCATGGCCCCTACTCTCCGTCCCTGAACAGTATACAGTACTTTAAGTTGTCAAATAAATAAAAGTGTGCTAAATCTATGCCTCAGCTTGGCTGACACACCTGATAGCACAACAGATGCTTCCTCATTGAACGTGACACAATTTACAGTTGCCAGGTGTCCACGGAATTTGCGGAGCGTTTTACCGGTGGCAACATCCCAGAGAATGGCAATCTTGTCAGCACCACAGGAGACTATCAAACTGTTGTCAAACGATGACACTGCATCCAGGACATCGTACCTGTAGCCAAAATGTGTACAAAAAACATCACTTGATAAACATAACGCCAGCCTAAATCGTTTGGTCTGAACACAGTCTAAGACTCTGAGAAGAACATGGTGGTGGGTACAGAATGAAGGAATTAAGCATTGGAGCACAATAGTTAAGATCATAAATATATTGTTTTGTGGACAGTAGGGCAATCAAAAAACAATTGCCCAGCCTAGTAAAGTGAAGCATCTCCAAACATTATTTTTATGTATCAGCACTCCCACCATGTTGAAAGAAGCCATTTCATGGAGATCTGGTTTAATCATGAGCTTTTGTAACATAGAGACGTTCCAAACCCAGAAACTCAAAATTCAGAAGACTGGAAGTGTGCTGGTGAAGTGCGCTCCTACCCCAAAAAAAATTGAAATTTAAGTGCTTTTTATGCATGCCTTATCTTTTGAGTTGTTAACATTGTGTCAGTCAGCACCACTCAGAAAGCCTTTGTATGCGGACATCGTTGATAAGTTGGTGCACACAGGACACAGAAATACTCAATTATTAATACCAAAAAGTCACTAATATAGACGTTTTTGATATTTTCGGGTTGTTTTCTGAAAAATCAGGGAAAATTTGACGAGATTGGGAGATTGAATGGGTTGGAACATATGTAACATACAACAAATAAACAACAATAACAAGCTGAGGGTTACACATTTGCATTTTGGTTTGATGTAAATTTATCATTTTATCCTCTGTTTACAAATGATGTAAGTATGTCCAAAATTTATATACAGTACCTGAATACCCAATGTACATTATTTTAGCACACTAACACCCCATTCAGACTAGCATCGCATTGCGATCGGTTGTAGCAATTGCGACACCCAATCGCACCCAATCGCAAAGTAAAATCGTGTGTGAAAGCTCACCAATATTAGTCGACATGTAATCGATATCGCAATTGTTACCCGTTGCGATTGGGTGCTACAATCTTTATTACTCCCAATTACCATGGAATCTGATCGCAACGTATCACAACGAATTCCACAGGCACTGTTTGGCTGAGGTCAGGCAACATAGGCCTAGACACAGGAGGCCTAGCCCCTAGAATGTAAAGTTTGTTTGTGTTGGTCTGAATGCGTTCGTTGATTGCGATCGGGAGTAATCAGTTTTGGATTACCACTGATTACATCGCTACCGATCGCAAGAGAGTGTAGTCTGAATAGGGTATTATTTGAACTAGAATACTCACCCATGTCCCTGGTAAGTCTTCAACAATATGTTACGATGAGGATTCCACAGCTTGACAGACTTATCACTACCACATGAAAGGCAATAGTTACCATCAGCATTGAAACGAACACACCTGACAACACCTTGTTTACATTCAATTGTACTTAGCAACTTCTGTGGTAGCTCTGACATGGTAGAAAATGTACACAGGTCTAAGTAGGTCTACTGTTACACTGAACTGAAATAAATAATTGGCAATACTGTACATGTGTATATCTAATCTATGTCTGAGCAGCTAGCTCAGTTAGCTAAACTGATTGTAGCTACTGTGTGCTGAACCATGCAGATATCTTGGTCCCCGGTTCAATTCCCATCGCAGCTCTCTTTGTATTTTAGCGCAACAGCTGAAATGCAATTTTCAAAAGCACACTTTCGCATTAGACATTACTGTAAGCGGGCTCGTAAATTTGGTTTTATTAGTTTATTTAATTCCATTAGCTGATAGATGCAAATTTTTTGACTTAATTTTTCTTTTTTAAGTGCATGAATTCAAAGTATGATAGGAACTTAGGAGGTTTATTTTCCAATTTCTGTTCCGATATATAATTTAAGTAATCCTACACTATTTTCTATATCCAGGGAGGAAGTGAATGTGAAAAAAATGGTTTTACAAATAGGCTATCTAAGTTATATAATTGTGTAAAGTCAATTTTTCTATTGATATTTTTTATGACTCATTTTCATATTTTCGCCGTAAAGCCTTGTCTAATGTTTCTAATATTAAGCTTTTGTGGTTGTGTTGTCTTGCATTGTTTTGTATTTTTATTGTGTACTTTCTTGTTGTTCAAACCTATAAATGGTGACTTTGGTCATTGTACTGTAGGGCGTGGATAAAATAAAATAAAATAAAATAAAAAGTAATCAAATATCTAAATTTTTTACAGAAGAAGTTATGTTCTCCGTAAAGACCATCGGCATCATTCAAAGATTTAATTACAGTAATAAAAAAATATATAATTGCCGGTAATAACAATAATAAATTGCTACTTTATATCAAAAACTAAATTATAAATATATACATTTCGCCCTCCAATTCGAGACCACCCTTGGGACCTGAAAATTTGGAGTGGTCTTGGGGTTGGTCTCCAATTAGAGGACTAGCTTTGTGTGGCCGTGGCTAGAGATACGGTACCGTATTTCTACTTCAATTTGCTAAAGGTATGGTAAATGGCATTACGTCACCATCACCCAATGAAGTGCCAGAATGTGCGTGACATCATTTTTCAAGACTGGCATTGCAGATCACCCGCGATGAGCGGTGAAACGAGAACGATGTACTACTGTAGAACATCAAGAAGTACAATATTGTTTGACTTAGTACTGTCATCGATAAATAGGCATATGGTTTCACTTTGTAAAGAGTTTCAATTCAATTTAGCCATGATTGGTGAACAATATTTGGCCATCTCCTCATTTGATGTTTTTGTCCTCATACCATTATCCTAATATTGTAACCAATATTATTACATTTAGCTAGGCCTATGTATAACCATGGTATAACCATTATCAAACAAGGACTGATTCCACCAAACTCTTGGCATGCCTCTATGCCTTGCTTAAATTCTTCACTTGGAGAAAAATCTAAGCAAACAAGGCCTGCTCGGCCTTGCTTGGATTCTGCTATTCGCGGCAGCTGCTCTGGTGACATTGATCTGGGTGGCATATATCAGTCATAAACTTAGCCTATATTCCTCCGTGATCATACCGTCTGAACTTAATAATCCCTATATCCCAAGTTTTAGTCCAAGAAGCCTAATATACTCGAAATAATACCACGCTTTACAATCGGACCAAACTATACAATTTGAATGCACAAAACTTTTCGTAGGGCTAGACTTCGTCACTGTTATGGTACAGAATCTAGGCCTAGATCGAGAGAATGAGTTTTTCCTTCGTAATTATTACTATTGTGTCAAATTTTTCAAAAAAATTTTAATGCAAACCTTAAAACAGTACTACGGTATATAAAATGCTAGTAGGCCTTATGAATCTGCTTGTTTAGTATATTCAGTTTTTAGTGCTTGTCATGTGAGGTGAGTAGTGTGTGACTAGCGAAAAAATGTACTTAGCAGTTAGCTAGGCAAAGAGAGTACAGTATATTCTTATAATACTGTCATCGAAAAATAGGCGTAATTGGGTTCCACTCAATAATAAGGGTCATGTCATTTATATAGCCTTATCAAGCAAGGCATCATCCTCATGACTTAGACAGCCAAGGCACATATATACACACACTACTTCTAGTCTTTGGTAATCTATTTAGGCCATATATGAAAACATTTGCAATAAAAAATTGAATATACTGTAAACAAGAGGATTCAAACAGGCCTAGCATTTTATATCTGTTACTGCATTAAATGGCCCTGCATCAAAAGTAGATTCGAAAAATTTGACACTAATTAATAGGCCCTAATCACGAAGGGGAAACTCATTCTCTCG